>NC_132900.1:32652172-32779672 GCF_030463535.1 Salminus brasiliensis
TGAGAGAGAGAGAGAGAGAGAGTATATATATATATGTGTGTGTGTGTGAGAGAGAGAGAGAGAGTATATATATATATGTGTGTGTGTGTGTGTGTGTGAGAGAGAGAGAGAGAGAGTATATATATATATGTGTGTGTGTGTGTGTGAGAGAGAGAGAGAGAGAGAGAGAGAGAGAGAGAGAGAGAGAGGGAGAGTATATATGACCTGTATTTACAGCACTGTGATAAAAGTTGTAGTCCCTGGTGAAAGAATGAGAATCTGCTGATCTGCTCAGTAAATCTCTGATATCAGAATAAACACTAATAATATCACTCCTACAGAAAGTGGTGGAGGTTCTCCATCACTGTGTTCATCATTAGAGCATCTCCAGAGTTCTCCTCATGGAGTCTAGTTATTATTTAGAGTTCTCCTCAGATCAACACCTGGTTTGGTGGTAAATCAGGGCTTAATGATGGTGAATCAGGTGAGCTGCTGCTGCTGCTGCTGCTGCTGCTGCTGATGATGATGATGGAGGTGAACACATCCTCCACGCTGTGCTGGCTGGACTGGGGGGCGTCCAGGAGAACCCTGGAGGAACCGAGCTCTGTTCTTCAGTAGTAATTACATAAATACTGGGGTAAATAGTTTTGCAAAAGGCTTCATTAGAATGTGAAATGTTCCCTCTGTGGTGATCTTCTCTGCCTCAGTACTGAACGCCTTGTACCGACTCGTCTACAGTCCGGCCCGGCTGTAGAGTGCTATATCTGCATCGACACAGGCACCTCGTCTCCTCCGCCTTTATCATGTAGGGATCGTATAGCCATGCTGTGGACTTTTCTATTCTTGGCAGCACAATGAGAGGGGAACCTGATCCCCGTCGGCCGACTACAGAGTCAGCCGGACGAGGTGATAGGAGAGCCTGTGTTTGGCTGTAAATGAACACTGTGTCGGAGCTGTGTTGATAAAACAAAGGAACTCCCTTTACAATCAGATCTGTGTCAAAAGTAGCAAACAAAAATAAACACCTAAAAATAAATAAACAAAATCAAAGACTTGATAAACAGATATGAGTGATGGAGGGAATTAGTAGAGGAGGTAGTTTAGGGTAATGAGGTAAAAGTGGGCTACTGAATACAGGCGAGGAGGGCAGCTGACGGAGACTGAACGGGACCCGGTCTGATCAGGTACTAATCTATAACTAATCAGTCGTCTGTTTGAAGAATCCGGTAGGACAGGCAGTCTGTCTGAGAGTGAGGGAGACCACTGCTGTGACCTCAGCATCCCTGGTTGATCTGGGATGTAGGATGTCTTAGGATGTGTGAAGGTCTCACCCTGCTGCTGTCGGAGCGTCGCTAGTAAAAGCAGACACCAACTGCCCGAGTGCCCTCAGCCCTGCCTGCCTCCTGCCGTGTCACCCACAGCTGGCAGAAAGGACTGGCTCTCTCAAGGCCTGAGAGCTTTACCGGCGTACGAGCAGTTCCCTCAGAGTCCAGCTGGTGTTCCCCGTCTCATCACGTCCTCCACAGTTCTCCTGAACGGACATTCTAAGACCAATGTCTAATCACAGTTATTAAGGAGCCTCAGGCCTGATCGGCTCATTACCATGTGAAATCTGGTCCAAACAGTCTGGGCCTTTGCAGCGTGTCCAAACTTTTGAACAGACAGAAGGACAGACAGATACGCGAGCAGACAGACAGGCAGGCAGACAGACAGGCAGGCAGACAGACAGACAGACAGACAGACAGGCAGGCAGACAGGACAGGCAGACAGACAGACAGGCAGGCAGACAGACAGACAGACAGGCAGACAGACAGCAGACAGGCAGACAGACAGACAGACAGACAGACAGACAGACAGACAGGCAGACAGACACTTAATTGTCATCATTAACGCCATCGTCGTCATCACCTGGGGAAGAGCGCGCGGCCTCCCGTTTGGCTCCTTTAAGGCGGAGGAGTTGAGGAGGCTGCGGGGCGGTGGAGGGAGGGGTGTGAGGTGTGTGTGTGTGTGTGTGTGTGTGTGTGTGTGCGCGGAGGGTTGACTCTGGCCGGCTGTGTGTGAGGAAGGCTGAGCGCTGAAGATGCGCTGGACGGCGAGAGGCGCTGCTGTAAACCCGCTCGCGCTGAACCGACCGCTCCTCCTCCGCCTCGCTCCCGCCAACTCCGCGCGCTCTCCTTCCTCCTCTTCTTCCTCTCCTCCTTCCTTTTAGTTCTCTTTAAGCCTTTCCTCTCTCCTCTCCCTGCGGCGGGGTCCAGCTCCCATGACTCCTTCCCTCGCGCGCGCCTCAGTTTCCCCTTTTAAAATCCGTTTCGTTTCGTTTGCAAGTTTTTTTCGTTTGTTTTTTCTGTTTTTTCGTTTCTCCGGTTGGTGCGAAGGAGGAGTCGCGCTGTTGAGCCTCGTCTGAACGGAAACAATCAGAAACAGAAGAAAAACAAACCAGAAAAAAACGCAAAAACGCAAAAAAAAAAAAAAAAAAAAAAAAAAACAGGAAAAAAACGCACGAGGAGATCAGAGGAGATCAGAGGAGATCTGAGGAGGTCTGAGGAGATCAGAGGAGATCAGAGGAGATCAGAGGAGGTCTGAGGAGCGCTGAGGAGGTCTGAGGAGCACTGAGGAGGTTTGAGGAGCGCTGCTCGGGGGATTGAACGGAGCGGGCATGTGGATATTTGCAGTTCTGTTTCTCCAGAGCATCCTGAATGGTCAGTCCTGTTCTACTGATTTTAAACAGAATTAGAAGCGGGTGAGGTGTGAACTCCTCCAGGTGGAGGTCAGGGATGTAGGGGTTGTTTTTACTGGTGTAACTCAGACTGGGTTTCTGCAGCAGTCAGGGTCTCACCCAGGGTCCAGCGCAGGCTGGGGGTGTTTGCTGGGTTCTGTACAGGTTGTACCTCTCTGGTACTGATGCTTGTTGGGACGGTCATGGGCGCGACCCTCTCCTCTCCCTCCTTCCTCCTTCCATTTCCAGGCTGGGTTTTAACGAGGCGTTAGGGCTCTGAACCCCACTCCTCTGCATGTGTCCTCTATCAGAGCTCCAGCAGAGGCTCGACAGTGATTGATGGATTTTCAGTGGTTGTACTGAGCACCCCCCCCCTCTAAACACACCAATATTCAGGACTTAATCACAGCAAATAATTACCTCTGATTTTTCTGGATGGTACAGGCAGAGCAGATCTGAGCAGTGAGGTGGACGGAGGGAAATTAGCAGATCTACTCAAACATCAGACTGAAACTGGGCTCCATTTTAACGGTGAACAGAAACAATATTAAACACCATAAAAATAAGAAAAGTGTTTTCAAAATGTAACGTTTTCCCGTCAGCCGTAGAGAGAAGGACCCCTGTTGAGCACAACGACCTTCGGGAAAAAGGGGAAGATGTGGAGAATCTAACGGATTTGGGAATATGAGAATATAGAAAATCTGTATAAAAAATAAAAATACCTTTAATTTCATCAGAATTTTTTAACAGGCTCGTTCAGATTATTGATAAAGACGGAGCTCCGAGCGATCAGGCCAGAAATCCAACAGAGCCGAAATCAGATCATCACACCCTTCGTTAAAAACCAGAGAGATTAAAAATGAGCAAAAACAGGTTTTCAGAGCATGAATTCTGGATTGACAAATGTGTAGCTGTGGATGTAGCAGTGTGTGTGTGTGTGTGTGTGTGTGTGTGTGTGTGTGTGTCTGCACTCATACCTAGGCATGAGTGTATAAACATGCAAAGATCATTCTAAACCCGTCTTTCATTTCCTGGCTTATTTCCTTTCTCTATTTGAGTGAAATTCATTTGGTGAAAAATGCTTTTTAAAAAGAGCTGTTTCTGTTCAGACGACGGTCATTTGGTGAAAACATGGTAGGGTGTGTACGCAGGAGAGAAATGGAGGGAGAAAAACCCAGAATGAAGGAAGAGCAAAACAAAAACAAGCTCCTTGAGAATCTGCAGACGGACAGACAGTGCTGACGGACAGACGGTTATCTCACAGACGGTTCAGACAGAGGATTAAATATGAAATTCCATTTTGGGAAGCAGAAAGTGAGGAGCTGATGTGGACGTGTTGAATGGATGTCATATTGGGAGAATGCTGTTGTGTCCGAAATACGCCTGTGTGTTATCTCCATATATATACACACCATATACCTCTCTCCATATATATATACACACAATATATACATATATACACACCATATCCCTCTCTCCATATATATATATATATATACACACACCATATACCTCTCTCCATATATATATACACAATATATACATATATACACACCATATACCTCTCTCCACACATATATATATACACACACAATATATACATATATACACACACCATATACCTCTCTCCACACATATATATATACACACACAATATATACATATATACACACCATATACCTCTCTCCACATATATATATAGGAAGAACGGTATGCGTAAGCCTCTCTTCATATATATACGTGTGTGTTGTGTGCAGATTCAGTCATTCCGGGATTCAGTGATTCAGTTATTCAGGGTTCAGTGATTTAGTGATCAGTGATTCAGGGTTCAGTGGTTTGGTGATTCAGCGATTCAGGAATTCAGTGATTCAGGATTCAGTGATTCAGGGTTCAGTGATTCAGTGATTTAGGATTCAGGATTCAGTGATTCAGGGTTCAGTGATTCATGTTCAGTGATTTAGGAATCAGGATTCAGTGATTCAGGATTCAGTGATTCAGGGTTCAGTGATTCAGGGACTGGAGATGTTTTTAAAGGTGTTCTGCTGTTGATTGGTGATGGGAATTCTGCTGTTGAAGGCTGTCTGTCTGGCTGTCCTCTCAAAGCAGATCTCTAGAAGGTTTAGCAGTTTTTCTTTGGCCTGTCTCTATGGAAACCTCCGTTACGAACGCTGGGGCCGTGGTGTTTCATCAGATAAGGCCAGAAAGGGAGAATGACCCCGGAAGTGCAGCTTATATTAGTGCTGAACAGAAGCTCAGCAGGCTGGCTATCATTAATATACAATCCAGCCCTGTGTTTCTAATGGAGACGCTTCTGAAATGAATAAAAGTAATAATTAATGAATTAATGCTGTTTATCAGTGCTGTTTATCCTCAGCGCTGTTCTTACCCAGCTGCTGAAACGTCCAGTAGGAATCGTATCCCTGCCCATTTTGACAGACTTTTTTAATCGCTGCATGTGGGAGAATGAAAAAGTCAAGCAGCCCTTTAGGCAAAGGAGCGTTCAGAACACCAGCAGTTACACCACGCCGGCACGGAGGCAGGAAGGGGACAGAGGCGGGGCTGGAACAGACACAGGGAGGGAACTGAGGCAGGGCGGGGACAGAGGCAGAGTGAGAACAGAGGCAGAGTGAGAACAGAGGCACGGAGGGAACTGCCTCAGACTGGAGTTTGTAAGGTTGTAATCGATGCATATAGAAACAGGAGCAGGACACAAAGGATCATAATCCTGCTGCCTCTAATCTCCCTCTAATCTCCCTCTAAAATACATCCTCTCTGTTATCAGAGATTAGCAGGACGGGCAGCATCCGCTGTGCTGATGAGATTACAGAGGTCTGGGGTTTGCAGGTAAAATAGTGTCAATAATCCAGATGATCATTTCTAGGTACTTCTGATGGAGATCGCTGAACAGTGTGAGGTAGAAAAACACAGGGCCTTGTTTGGCTCCGTTTGGATGCTGGAAGTGTGTTTAGTGGGAGTTAATCTATTGGGGGCAATTAAGACAGTGTGCTGATTAAGGGCCCATCTGTTGGAGTTTGTGAGACTTACATCCTTCAATCCTCTGCTATCTATTTAAAGATTCTCTCCAGTTCGCGGTCAGTCTGCTGACCGTGGCCTCATTCAGGTGCTGCACGTGCGGGATTAGGAGGTCTAATTGGATTAAATCAAATTATTGCAATGTTTGCGTGACACACTGCGTGGGCTTTGTCCGTGTGTTGCTTGTCTCTGGACAGACCGTGGCCCTTCACTGTAAACGTAGTTGGTTTAGACGTTTTAGCACTTTTAAATAAGTTCAGGATTCTGAGATTCTTACTGGGCTGTAAGAAAGGATCTGTAAAGCAACATTTCAGATCTTTAACAGAAGCATCCTCTAAAAAGTTCTTTAAGAAGCCAAAGGTGTTTTTTTAAGGCGTAAATCTTATTGGCACTTTTATTAGAAGAGTGGAAGACGAATCATTTCAAGCCTGTTTATTTACACACAGACCAAACCCAGTGCTGAAATACTAAGTGTGGCGTTTCAGTGACTACCAAACATTTACTGATCGACACTAAACTTACTGAGTAGATAGAAAGAAGGCTCATTCCAGATGGATCTTCTGGAGAGCTGGAGAGAAGTGGTAATCATGTACCTCCGCAACAATAACAGATCATCCCTTTTTTTTTTATTCGTTTCTTTAGTAATTCTGTTCAGGGGTAAAGTTGTTTAATGTGGGAGTGAAATTCATTACAGCGGTGCAACCGGCGGAGCATGTTCATCCAGCAGGACTTTATACAGATACAGATTTGTCTTTAAATCCTTTTTTAAATAATTCCATTTACACTCCATCGTCCTCTTCATAAAAAAATGAGCACAATAGATAGACCACCAGTGTCCACAGTTTACCTCAGCACATGGATACACTTGTCTGTGATGCAAACAGACCCATTTTAGATTCTTACCTCAAATAGAAACATTTTGGACTTTGGACGTATAAAAACCCAGAAAATGCTGTGATTTTTATTTGTATATATGTTTTATTTTATTCTTAAATAAAAGCCACATTACTGAAACGTGACGTCAGCTTTATTAATTCTCTGGACACATTCCTCACACAGGCTTCATAAAAAAACTGATGCTGTAGAAGAACCCGTTAGAAAGGTTCTGTAAGGGTTTTCATACGCTGTAAAGAACTTCTGTGAGCTGGAAAGGCGTTTACTTATTACAGTGATTAGAGCTGTATCCAGAGCAGCTCCGGAACCTGCAGTTTTAAGGTGTAGTTAGTTTCTCTTGGGTTGAATTTTTTTTCCATTTTCATGGATTTGATTTTTACGGATCTGGAAGAATAGGAATAGTAAGTAGGCTTAGGCATCTCCCTGGATAGACAGCGGGACAAAGAGATAAATGGCTGTGGTTCCTGTTCTCAAATTTGGTTTATTTAAAGCAGACTGCTGGATTCAGGACAAGCTTTTTTTATGTATTTAAAAGTCCTTTACTTCTCTGTGGTGACTTGGAGGACAGACTACAGAGCACATGAGGAGAATTTGGAGATTTAGGACTGATGGAATGATGATGGATGACCTCTATTCCCATTGGTTGTCCTGTTTTGTGTCTTATTGACCTGTAGGTTATTTAAATGCTTTGGTTTTCGGGACGTCACAGAAATTCTAGTTTTATATTGAGATGTTTCCGCAGTTTTCGAGGCCGGCAAAGAATAAGACCTTTTAAATGATTTCATAAAATACTAAAATCCAAGAATGTCAGGTGATTTCCTTGACGAGTTTCTGTTAATTCAGTGTTCTTTTTTCAAAAAACACCAAACATCTGTCAGGAACCTGCGATCGTTACTTTTTTATGTGTGCTCTCGCAGTTAAATGTCTCATTAGAGCATCAGTTGCCTGAGGTTTATCATATGTTGCTTCCGCTTCTCTGTCATCCTTTCCCCAGAAGTGATTATGCTAATTGCTGTTTGATCAGATGATTAAATTATAATTCGATTAATCCGGGGTCCTAAATGTTCTGAATACATTTGCGTCTGCTTGGTTGGCTGGCAGAGTAGCTCAGCGCAGCCCCAGCTCCCTCTCCAGCGAAGTAGAAGGTGTTAAAAGCATGGATGAAAGGCAGAGAGAAAAAAACTGACTTAGCAAGAAAAAACATCTTAAATCTAAAGATCTAATATTTCTTATTTTGAGTTTGTTTTAAGGATATTATATGATTCTTTAACTTCAATCTATTGGAACTGTCTGATTTCAGTGGCAGATTTTGACCTATTTTCAAAAGTAATATTTGAAACAGGCTAAATAATCTTCCGATGGAATAAAAACACTGACCAAACATTTAAAAAGGTCCTGTACATCGGGGAAGTACTGGATATGTACAAAAATATTGGATTATTTAGATTTAGGAGATTGAAGATTTTTGCAGTGATCAGTGAAGCATTCGGCAAGGATCAGGAGACAGCTGGTTAGACGGAAGGCCGTATAAAGGGGGAGGAAGCCACAGTGTCTGCTGAAGATACTGCAGCTGTGTCTGGGCAATAGTGAGGGTCTCTGCAATGTTCTGCAATGGGTGTGGCCACATAAGAGGCCAGATCATACCAAAGACTGCCTGGTTTACACTCAAAACCTCCAGACCTTCTGGGGTGTGTGTGTGTGTGTGTGTGTGTGTAATTCCGTATTTATTATTTATGTCTTATACATTTGAAACCATAGCTGGAGAAAACAAGTTGTAAACTTTTAATCAGCAGCAGGTTTGTGATGGTAACTAGAGGAGGTGTTTTATTTTGATTTGAATTAATTTACCTGATTTCATGCTCATTCCTTTTAAATAACATTCCTTGGCTCCTTATATTAATAATCTGATATTTCATCAGTAAGTCTTCCCTGTGATAATTAGGCCCCCATCATTCATTATTCCTAAAGCTCCTGCTGAGTTCAGTTTATCGAAAAATGACTTCACCCCACCAAATTCTGTCATTTCATTTTAACATCAATCCAAATGAAAGGAATGTTGACAGTGCAAAATGTAACATTTTAATACAAATTAGAAATCAGATGTAAATATATTTTACTGTTATTAAATATTTAATGACAGAGACACATTTGAACAACCTCTCAAACCCTAGGCTTAATCTGTTATAATGTGAGGCCTGTTTCATTTTCAGTAATTCTTATGAATTATTCATGAATTGACTAAAAAAGTAACTTCTGTTGTTCTAAAAACACCTACAGGTCCTTATGATATTAGGGGTAAATTAATAAAGGATTTTTTAAAAATGAAATGTTAAAGAACTCTAAATCCCCACCATCCCGACCTCCAGCGAGTTTGAAATCTGAAAGCCTGTTTAGAACCAATTGAACCTGCTTGTGCCCCATAAAAGTCTGTCCTAACCTGACCATGGCTGACCGAAGCCTACACACTCCTAATGAGTTAGCTTGCAGCAACAGTGTCAGCTGTCATCATCTCATCACTCACATCAGCATAATAAAAAAGTGTTCATTAGCCAAGAAGGAGAGATACATGGCATTAGTCAAATAGGGATAATTAATGAGGAATATTAAAACATTGCAGTTTAAAACTGACCACAGAACAACAATAAGCACATGCTCCCTTTGAACCCGACAGTGGAGAGGAGCAGTGTTTCCAGTGAACCCAAAAATCATAACCCAACACGTCTGAGAGAAATGCTGTCTGACCCCCAAGGTCATAGATAGTTCCTCTGCTCCTCGGCTCTGAGGAGACTCTGCTCCAACATGTAAACGATCTACCTAATGATCAGTGCTTCCCAACAACCTAACCCTAAACCCTAAACCCTAAACCTAGCCCTAAACCTAACCCTAAACCCTAAACCTAACCCTACCCCTTAACCTAACCCTAAACCCTAAACCTAGCCCTAAACCTAACCCTACCCCTTAACCTAACCCTAAACCTAACCCTACCCCTTAACCTAACCCTAACCCAACCCTAAACCTAACCCTACCCCTTAACCTAACCCTAAACCTAACCCTACCCCCTAAACCTAACCCTACCCCCTAAACCTAACCCTACCCCCTAACCCTAGCCCTAACCCTAAACCTAAACCTAAACCTAACCCTAACCCTTCATCAGTCGCTGCAAGATTAAGATCAAAGTGCTTCTTGTGAACCCCACCTTGAAGGTGTTGGGTTTCCCTTGCAGGTTTTAGGTATCTTTAGCTGGGGCCAGGTTGAAGCCTTGGCTGCGTGGTTGTGGGGATTGTTAATGAGATGGCAGCTGCCGGCTGTCGTGACATAAGAGCTGACACACTTTACCAGCTGTTCACTTTGACAAAAGCCTGTGATGTCCTGCCTTTGAAATCTTTTGTTGGACCCTGAAAAGATTTGGGATTTTCTCACTCTTCACTCTTCACACATCATCATAATGTTTAAGGTCAGATGTTCTGATGTTGTACTCGGTGTGTTTCTGTTAACGCACACTTTTGGGTCCCTACAGAACACAAAACCTGTGAATCTTAATCAAATTCATTACTGACCTCTTTACCACTGCAAGGGTTCAGCATTCAGTGGTTTGGTCAGCACTGGGAGGTTCTGTATGACTTCGAAAAAGACGAAAGTGAGGCGTTTTTACAGTTGAACATAAAACATAACCAGTGCTGTCTGTGATCACCAGGTTTCCTGCTGTTCTTCTTGGTTACAGTAATTCAGTAACGTATAGCTACACTGATTACCATTTCAGCTGAGACACCTACCAACGATCACTTCTTTAAGTATTACAGTTCATCAGTGGCCCCTGCCCTGTCCATATGTAAAAAAGGGGACATCGCAGGACTACTACTGACCAGATATTTTTAAGAGGTGGACCATATGCAGCATTTTACAGTAGTGGCATGTTCCTGCCTGCTGCGCTGGTTCAACGTTTAGAGAGGAAGAAGATCACCATGTTTGAGAGATGCAGAGATGTCGTCTTATCTCAGATCCCAGTGAGAAACAGGTGGACTGGACGGGCTCGCTCTGTGATCTTTAGTAGCACTGTGTACCGCGATGATTAGCGGCTCCAGCTAGCCAGAGTCGGTCGCCTCTGCAAATCGAACTCGACGGATGTAAACGAACGGCATGGAAATTAGCACCTGTGCCACGACAAAGACAACACTGAGAGCTAACAAGCCTCCTTTTCTCTCTTTCACCAAACCTGCAGTGGCTCGCCTTGGCAGTGAGAGAAAAGCCCCCCTATCTGGAGCCGCTCGGAACACACTGAGGGCCCTTGTCGATCAGCTCATCAGCGTGAATTAAGACAGGATGCTTGCTTGTGAAAATGCGTGTGTTATTGTCAACAAGCAAAGCAGGGCAGATCGTCCAGACACTGGGCTCATAGACTGCCCGTCATTCCTTTGAGCGGCAGATAAAGGCCTTTTTGTGGATTGACGGAGGTGTTTTTGACTCCACATTGAAGGTCTTTGAGGATCTTGATCTAATTCCTATTCTGCATCACCCTTCACTGACAGGGCAGTTGTTTAGAGAGAGCCAGGATTACTCGCTCGCTCGTTTAACCGAGTTTGATTAAAAAGCGGTTTGATAAGACTGGCCAATAAAAGGCTAAGCTCACGTCCAGGACGCTAATGCTATCATACACACTGGCACAGATAAGGATAGTTCTGTGTGCCTGTCCGTTCAAGGCAGATTATTCTGTTTCAGTTTGTCTGATTCAGCTTTGAAAAGTGATGAATCAGTGGAGTTGCCGGAGCTAATCTGAGAGCAGTATAAGAATAAAAGTGTGAGTTATTTGATTCTGAAGAAAATTTATAGCATTAAAAAAACTCTCAAAATACTCCAGTTAAAATCACACTTTTAAAGAAAGGAACCGGAGCTTGCGATACCTGCCGCCATCTTAACACACTTTAAAAAAATGAGTGGGTGTGGATCACAAGCCTGCGGAGGCGGGGATTACCGAGGGGAAGGCAGGGTTGTAGAGTTTTTGCTTCGTTAAAATAGATTTGTTTGTCACTAATTACTAAGGGGGTGTCAACATTCGGAAGGGCGCTGCCCACTACTTTGTAGCTGTAGAGAAAATCGTACTTTTTCTTCCTGAATTTTCAACCTCTAGGGGGCGCTCAGTTGACCTGTTTTATCAAGGGCTTGGAGGAGGACCTAACATTTAATTATGTTTTTTTCTCTTTTTTTTCACCCAAGAGAAGCTTTACTGAGTCTGTCCTGCGCAGAGCCGTGAGTCTTAATCTTCATCATCAGGTTTTGCTTGAGTAAGTTCTTGGCCTTGATGAGCAGAACAGTATTTTATTACCCTCCCACTGCGTTTCAGTTTTCAGCAGAAGGAGCTGCTCAGATTAAATCTCCTCGCTAACAGACTTCTTCACACCGCATGCTCGAGTGATCGCAGCCGTTTCTCGGCCCCACCGCCGATCCCGCTTTTGAGGAGCCGCTCACGTTCGTTCGTTTAGAACATGACAACGGGAATCAGAGGCAACCCCCCTCTTCGCCAACATCACAGCGCCGATCTGTCTGCGCAGATCACAGCCGAGCAGACGGCAGGCCTTTTTCTCGTCTGTCATGTCCTGCTTAATATTCATGAAAGCAAATTGGGAGACAGTCATTTGGCGAGAGCCTGCGCACGCTGAGGCCTTCGGGGGCCACGTGGAGAAAGTGTGTGTACTCACGCTGGATAAAATCCTTGTCCTGCTCGCTCCAACCCTGTCCCTTGTCCCATGTCCCTAGTCGCTCCCTATCTTCCAGTTCTTGCCCCCCCCCCCCCCCCCCCCCCCAAAAGTCCCTCAGGCGGTGTGCTGAGTGCCGCCTTAATTACCACAGGCCTCGACACTACCTGTCACTGTAGAGCAGCCATCCCTCGCTCCCATGCTGAGGTGACAGGGCAGACAGTGACATCCCTGTTCCCCAGACCTGATATTACCAGCAGAGCCGGGCCCGGTGCTCTGTTCCTAAGGGCTTAAAAACGGCTGCAGATCTAGGACCAGGTCCTCCTATATCCATGAGGCTTAATGAATGGACAGTGCTTACATGACCTCAGAGGACTGGATGAGGATGATCTTGTAGAGATGCAATGCACCACTTGTGTTCACCATCACCAAATTCTCATCACTATGAACAGTGAACTTGTACATATATACACTGTGATGGCAGCACCTTTCCAAAGTATGCCCTTCACTCCCCAGTCTCTAATCTGCAGAACAGCCCGTCTGGAAAGGATCATGGTTGTGCAACCGTAAGCAAATATCTCCAACCTCAACTGTGATGAGTCCAAGGCTGCGTCCCAGTTGTGTACTACACACTCACACTATATGCTACTATTAACAGTGCGTGACAGGCAATTTATAATCTATAACCTATCGCAGCACGTCTTTAGATTCAGTGTATCAGTGACTCTGAACTGACTGACTGATTGCTCATATAGAAAATGGCTGGACATGTCTTTACTTTGTCTTGATTCATGTTAAAGGCCTTTCATACACATTTAAGTTTTTGTTTTTTCATCTTTATCATTTGCACCTAGAACAATATTAACTCAGAACATCTGGAAAAAAAGGTTCAGTCTATAAACGGATCTATAACTTACTTTGAAAACAATACTTTCATCTGTTGACTTGAAGCTAGCTGTGACTTCTAGACTTAAACAATGGCTAGATATTCACTTTGAGGTTGGCTGGATTCTGACTGGCAGTCTTAGCCTCTGGCAAAAAACTCATCCCCTGGTACTTTCAAAGCCTGCACTCTTTCTCATGCCGTCAGAGCAGTGAAAGGGCTTTGATTCCTGGAGTCAGAATTCTACATCAATGGTGAAGAACATCCTTTCTGCGTGTCAATATGCTCACGTAGCATGGAGCGGAGCGCTAATCCTCCAACCTCATCAGATCACACCATCCTTGTTTTAAGAATTTTCCCCCAGGTATTTGGTAAAAAAAAGAAATAGTAATATTAATTTATGCCAATCAAATACTGTACATGCTTTGTACTGTACTTGCATGATACCACTTCCTCTTACCCACTGCCGAATCTGAACTCTTGAGCACTGGCTGATGATAATAAGATCATCAGAGTGTTTTCGGTTGTATTTGCAGCCCGCGGCCCGAATGATTCCATTATAGCTTGTTTTAAAGGGGTGTCCCAGGCCCATCCAGGCATGTGTTAACGGATTGGATATCAGACATATTGGATATGTCTGAGTCTTTGTTTTTACTGGTGTCTTGTAGGTGCCATTGACGGATAGAAGAGAACACAACAGTCTAGTTTTTTGAGTCCTGATTGTTGAGCTACGTTCTTTTCCGACATGTGTTTTGTCAGCGTTTGCGTTTGCCTGTGTGTGTGTGTGTCTGTAATCCTGACCATTCCAGGTCCTAAAATGCTCTGCTAAACCTCTTTGTCCTTTCACTGGAGAATCCTAGCCTCAGGTGGCAGAGCTCTCAGAGCCTAAAGGCTAACCGGGGCTCGGGCATTGGGGTCGTCTGCTAAAACCATCATCTGTTTTTTTTGTCACTCAGCTCAGAAGTTATGGAGGAGAGCTGCTGTATCATTAGGTCAGGTTAATATTGAATAGGGAGCTGTTTTATTGCCTTGCTGGACTGAAGGGGGGGTATTGGTTAATTATGGATGCACACACTGCATTATTGAACAGTGTCACTTTTTGCATCTTTACGGTTCAGAACATAAAAAATTACGTCAATTATGAATTTCTCCTCAGGTCACTGGGCGGCAAACTGATGGCTTTAAGACATGAGAAGTCTTTGAAGAAGGATTTGTGGGATTTGCTGTTGCTGTTGAACCTCATTTGGCCTGGTTCATTTGTGAGGCGCAGACGGTTCCCCCTTAAAAAAGGACATATTTGCAGTTCGGTCTGATGTCAGTCTGATGACTTCCCTGTACACTAATTGTTGGCCTTTTTGATTGTATTGAGTCAATGTCCTGAAATAATTCCTGCCTCTGGGATAAAACAAATTCCTGACGCTCAGTCTGGTGGAACCCTTAAGGTACATCTTCAGTATCTCTAGTTTGGGATTGTATGGAGCTGTAGTGTTTCAGAGGACGTGCACCTGTAGAGAACCTGTTCTGTTATTGTGTGTTTTATTGCAGTTAAGGGGGTTTTGGTATCAGTTTATGGGCATATTTCTAAGTGGTTGGGGTATAGAAGGGGCAGTGATGCCACTTTCAGGTAATGTGATGGTCGATTTCTTTTTGGCCTAAATTCCACTCAGTAAAACCATGTACCTGCTTTAGATGCTTTAGTATTTCTTTGGTTTTTGTTAGATTTTTTTTGTCTAGTCTATCTGAAGATGTCCTTCAGCCTGCTCCTCACAAACCTGGTCTTACATAGTCGCTGCTGTGAGATCAGACCTTTACAGAATGCTTTAAAGCCCAATGAGAGATTCCTGTGGTCTGTGTTTAGGATTACTACACAGCAGTGTGTTTCCTTCTGGATGTTGTTCTGTGTTGTTGTTGTTGTTGTTGTTAATCTAATCTAAACAAATGTTGTAATTAACAATTCTGTTGAATAATCAGGCTAATCTTACCCTAGTTAAAAAATTTACATCTGAGCTACATCCTGTCCCAACAGCGACCTTGCTTCAAAAGCACGAAGCAAATCCCAGTGCTCTATTAGGTTGAGCTTTTCTGCAGCGCTCTGTAAAGGCTGTGAGACCTTCTAAGAAACAATGCTGAAGGGTCAGTTACAGTTGTAGTTGGAAAGGATGAAAAGAGAACCAGAAAAGCTCAATTTAGTAAATGAAAACTAAATCCATTCATTTATCGTAACGAGAGATGAAGCTTCAGATCTGTGGACGCTTCTCCTGACGAGGTGAATTCTGTGATTGTCTTTGTACTGGAACACAGGGAAGAGTAAGCTGGTTCCAAACCCGCTAATCAGTGAGAGCGCTCGGGACCAGCCATCACCACTTATTTTAATATTAATTCCTCTTGTGTGGAACTTTACAGATGGCACCATATGCCTCGAATCGCCACAGAAAGGAAGATTATAATATGAAGTGGCAGTGTTTACAACAGTTTCCTTTTGTTTGTTTATCAGTCTGCACTTGGCATACTTGTGTGTGTGTGTGCATGTGTGTGTGCATGTGTGTGTGCATGTGTGTGTGTGCGTGTGTGTGTGTGTGTGCGCGTTTGCCAGAGTGGGCGCACCTAACTGTGTAATACTTGCAGCTGAAGTACAGAGAGAGTGGAAACTGCTGCGATTTGAAACCTTGTTAGAAATTTATAAAGTGCTAAAATGCTCCGTCCCCAGGGAGAGCGCTGCCAGCTGTCATGGCGAGACGTTTACTGCCAAGCTGAGAGCGAGACTGTGATCGTGCCACCAGAGCATCTCCACTGAGCAGCTCTAAACATGAACAAGCCAACAATTAGCAACCAGGGACTGTGAGGATTAGTCCAGCTCCTCTGGTGTGCGGTAGAGATGCTGGTCGGCTGGCGCTCGGCAGGTTCGCTGGATGGTTGTCAAATATTTCCAGGCATTTCTGAAGAGCTGCTCATCCAGCGGTTCCTCTGCAACCGAGGACCTGTCCAAGGAGTTTTGTCACCCTTTGGCTGCAGTATCAACCTAAAAGTTAATATGTGGATTTGACTGCATTCAGGCACAAGAGTGTTAGTCAGGTCACTCCCAGCGTGTTGCTGGTCAGCACAGGCGTGCTGTATCAGAGCTGCACTTTCCTCCGAGTGCTGGCTACCTAGCCACCAGCTACCAATTAGCCAGCAGTAACCTGTTAGAGGCAGTGTCACCCTGTGGTCCCATTGTCTGATCTCATTCTCTTCTTCTGCCTTCCTCTTCTGTTTTCACAGTTTTCGGTGAAGATCTACGTTCCAGCTTATATTTTGTCAATGCATCTCTGCAAGAGGTAGTGTTCTCCAGCACCACAGGGGCACTGGTGCCGTGTCCAGCAGCGGCCGTGCCCCCCGCCATGCTGCGCTGGTACCTGGCCACCGGGGAGGAGATCTATGATGTGCCAGGCATCCGGCATGTGCACCCAAATGGCACACTGCAAATCTACGGCTTCCTCCCCTCCAGCTTTAGTAACCTAATCAATGACAATACCTACTATTGCACAGCCGAGAATCCATCAGGGAAGATTAGGAGCCAAGACTTACACATTAAGGCCGGTGAGTGGACAGGAGATCAGAGTCTCTATAATCTTTCGTTTTGTCTTTCACTAAATAGAATAATTAAGTTCTAGAAACTGAATGTACAAACGAAGGTTTCTAATATGGTAGTCCAGTTTGACAACATGGTTTCAAAAAAAGTAACTATTTTATATAAAATCAGATTATTATATGAAGCAGATTATTAATGACCATTCTAGAAGCTGCCTGGAACAGAGCTATAGAAAATATAAAGTGTATTTTTTTTATTATTATACTGACATAATACTGATATGATATTGTAGCTGGTAATAGAGTAAGCACATAAAGCTAAAAATACACAATTTTTTCATTTAAAATTCAAGTTGAATGTATAATTCAGGAGTTGAAGGAAGTCAGTAACGTGTGGACTGGGAGTCATTTAGTAATATTTAGTGTATGAATTGTATCTATAATATCCATTAAACATTCATAACAATGATGATGCAATTTAATTTGTATTATTATTCAAAACTGATTCAATAAATATAAAACCTCAATTCTAAAACGAGCCAAATATTAGTATATCAATACTACTAATAATAGCCAAATTATGGAATGTTATTTATCTTTTTTCCCCAGAATTCTAAAAATGTTGTATAATACATCCTGAAAGACTTTTTGGTGTCCAGTGTAGTCTTTAGTGTAGAATTATTACACTGTACAGCTGTAATATCATAGCTTAATCAAAACTGCTTTAAGTGTTGTGATGGGTGTGGAGGAGATGGAGGAAAAATACTTAAATATTAATGGGGCTCTTTGCGGGTCAGTCGTGCAGAAAGAAGACAATGCTGGAATTCAGGTCAGTTTTTCTTTCTTTCTCTGTTCCCTTTTTGAGGATCCAGTTCTGGCCAGCAAATCATCCTTTCTCCAGATTTTCAATCAAACAGAAATCTTACATTTACATTTACATCTACATTTACGGCATTTAGCAGATGCTCTTATCCAGAGCGACTTACAAAGTGCTTTGCTATTTACCCAAGAAAACCTTAGCTAGTTAGAATAGACTAATAATTCAAAAGATACCTCTAAGCTTTAGACATTACTAAACACAGGACAATAAGGTGACCATAGTACTCTGCTATTCGTCCAAGTACTCTCGGAAGAGGTGGGTCTTCAGTCTGCGTTTAAAGACAGCGAGCGACTCGGCCGTTCGGACACCCAGGGGAAGCTCGTTCCACCACTTTGGTGCCAGGACAGAAAAAAGCCTGGACGCTTGTCTTCCGCGGATTTTGAGGGATGGCGGGTCGAGCCGAGCCGTACTTGAAGCTCGAAGGGCTCTTGGTGCGGATCGGCTTTTGACCATTGCCATCAGATACGGAGGGGCTGGTCCGTTCTTGGCTTTGTAGGCCAGCGTCAGGGTTTTAAATCTGATGCGGGCAGCTACAGGAAGCCAGTGGAGAGAACGCAGCAGTGGAGAGACATGGCTGAATTTTGGGACATTGAAGACGACCCGTGCCGCTGCATTCTGGATGAGTTGCAGGGGCCTGATGGTGCGCAGAGGGAGACCAGCCAGAAGAGAGTTACAGTAGTCAAGTCTGGAAGTGACGAGAGACTGAACGAGCACCTGGGTGGCCTCTCTAGAGAGGAAGGGTCGAATTCTCCGGATGTTGTACAGAAGAAATCTGCAGGACCGAGTTACGTTTGCAACATGACTTGAGAACGATAACTGATCATCCATCACTACACCAAGGCTTCGGGCTTCAGTAGAAGGAGTGACCAGTGAGTTCTCAAAGGTGATGGCAAGATCGTTTTTTGGTCCAGCAGTTCCCGGGATGTACAGCAGCTCCGTCTTGCTGGGGTTGAGTTTGAGGTGGTGAGCCACTATCCAAGAAGAGACGTCGGCGAGGCATGCTGAGATACGGGCAGAAACCTGTGTGTCAGACGGTGGGAAAGAGAGCATGAGTTGAGTGTCATCGGCGTAACAGTGGTAAGAGAATCCATGAGAGGATATCACTTTACCAAGAGAGCGAGTGTAGAGTGAGAAAAGAAGAGGACCAAGAACTGAGCCTTGTGGAACGCCAGTGGAGAGACTACACTGTCCAAATCTTACTGTTGGAAGATTTGGCACTTGGCAATGCTATACTTTATACAAATAAAAGTTTACACGTGACAGTTTAATAAAAGCTCAGCATTCTGTGTTTGCTTTTTTAGGTAAACTCACCTCTTTTATATTCAAAATAAAAGGTGGAGCAAGTTCGCCCAGCTGGACTGAACTAATTTAGGACTGGACTTGAGTTCTAATGTTTGCAGTTGTTTTTTTAAAAGGGAAAAAAGTAAAATGTTGATTTCTCATAGAATGGTTTAGCATAAAGTCTAGTTTTACAGTCTATCCAAAAACATAAAACCATCTCGTCTTTACTCTGTTCCAGTATTTCGGGAACCGTACACGGTGCGTGTGGCGGACCAAAGAGTCATGAGAGGCAATACAGCGGTCTTCAAGTGCATTATCCCGGCCTCAGTAGAGGAGTATGTCACTGTTGTATCGTGGGAGAAAGACACTGTCTCACTTGTCTCAGGTAAGAGTTTGTTACACTCCTGCATTACGGTGCTCTTTCAGGTAAATGAAAATGTCTTTATATTAAAATGCTAGAATTTGTGTGGATCTGCAGGATCCAGGCAGGCCTGAAGAGAACCAGGTTAGTTCACCTGCTCAGGTGGATCACTGTTGAAGCCTTTTGTGAATTTTGCTGGAGGGCTTAGAACCTGCTTTTCTTAATAACAGCAACAGCTTATCCAAAAATCTAACCCACCTAACCCACAAAACAGTGTCTGTCAGCAAAGACATATTTGATGTTTCTTTAGTTCTGAAGTGGAGCTGTGAGGTTAAGTAATGGAAGCTTACAGCCTCCAGATGACACTGTGTAAACTACACACCCGCTGCCAAGTGATCTCAAATAGACTCGCTTATGTGGTTTCTGGCACAGTATAACACACTGCTACCTATAAATATGCTGAATAGCTAAAAACAGCAGTAGCTCTAGTCACAAAGCTTCATTGGGCTGTGCTTTTGTCTGTTTTAGAGATAATCTTATGTAATCCTAATAAATCTATCTGAGATGACTTAACAGCTTGAAGCTGCACAGGTGAGTGAGCGAGCTATTTCAGATTAAAGCTTCAGTTCAAAACTAAACCAAACCTGCTGGGAAAATACAAATTAGATTTCTGGACAAACTGTTGCTTCAAAAACAGGAGATTTTGATCAGTTATGCAGATTAGATAGCATCTTTCTCCTGGGGTGCTGGATTGCGTTCCTCCTCTGCTCTTTGTTCTGCTGTTGTTCTCCACATTAATGGAGGCTGTGTTCTCAACCCACAGACCATAAGCCAGGGCCAGTGGATGCCTCTAACTCACAATCATTGTTTTTGTGATGTGGTCAGGTTTCATTGTCTCACACAGTGAGATGCTTTACTGTAATATGGTGATGCGGTAATACTCACACACAAGTGCGCTGCTGTTGAACATTACTGGACGGTTTGCTTCACAGCGTCCGTCTGGGCGGCTCCTATTTACTCTGGACTTTAACTGACTGACTGTCTGTTCTTCTACTGAAAAGGGTTTGGGGGCTGGTATAATTTGTTTTTTTGTTTTTTTTATAGTATAGAAATAGTGGATAGTAATATTGACAATAAAACAACACGTCAGTAACATCTGTGCACCTTAATATTGTTGTAACTGAGTAAAATAAACAGTTGAATCACCGCCTTCCGACTGATACTTACACTCCATTATTCATGAAGTGTAAAATGATTAGTTATAATTTAATTATTATGACATAAATTAGATCTCTGTGTATAATTCTGTCATTGGCCTTGGTGTAGTACTGCATTTTGACCAGTATTTATTTAATTAAAACAGATTAAGAAGACTTAATGATCTTGATGATTAATACATGAAGAGCTTAACTATCAAATGGCATCACTGTGAAAAGTCCTTACTAATGAAATGGAAGTGCAATCAATAGATTTTAGAGATGATAAATCTACAAATCTGACCAGACTCAGATTTCAGCTCTGAAGCGCAGTGGAGCTTTGCTGCTTGCCTGTTTAGTCCTTAGAAAAGAAAAGTTTGAACCCACACTGTCTGTGGGTGTCTTTATATGAAATGTTGGTCATCTTGTTCAAGAACAGGTCCCGAGGCTGTTCAGCAGGGCAGTGAGCTCTTACAGATTTTCTGAAGGAACTGTCAGCTGTTTGTTAGCATGTTAGCATAAAACATTAGAGCAGCGAATGCTCACCCAACCTCAGATGTTCAGGCTTTTGCTTTAGTGAAAAACATGAATACCTGGTGACCTTAGAGCAAAACGTTCATAAAACGTTTAAACACGTCAACGTCTAACTGCCACGTTGCATCGAATTGCAGGTTGTAGTAGGGTACTTCAGGATGGCCCTCGTTCTTAAATTTAGCAGAACTTTTATAGCTCAAAAAAAAACTTTGTGACTTGTATCAATAGTGGAACCGTTCTTAGTGCTGCACAGCAGTGGTGTTCACATCCAGTCCTGCACTGACCTGCCTGGTTTCAGCTGATCCCTGCTTTAACACACCTGATCCAGCTCAGACAGTGTCCTTCGTTACATTGGTCAGGTGTGTTTGGGGTAGAGAATACCTGACACAGTGCTGGACAGTGGACTGGAGTTGAAAGGGCTTCTATGTAGCAAAAAACTGTTCAATCAAAACGCCTGTTTCTCTTTATGTAAATTTCGAAACATGTTTCCCACTTTCTCCTCCTCTTTACTAACTGGTTTAGTCTCAGAGGTCCCAGTTTAACTGCTGTTTATCTTCATGACTGCACATCTGTCACAGAAATGAATGTCCAGGAAAGCCGAGTTCAGTCTGTTCAGTCTGGGTTTACGGTTTCTGTTCTTCTCCACTCCGTAAATCAGAATTTGGAATGGACACAAGTTATCTGACCATACAATCCCTCTGACGCTGGTGATTTTCCAGCAAATCATGGAGAAGATGAAATGCATAATTACATAGCCGGGCTTGTCTTAATTAATGAACTGTGATTGAAAATATAATTACAATATGAATTACCTCTCAAAATAAGGACTGCTTAGTAGTCATTTGAAGCGAGGGCTGCTTTAAATGTGAATGAACGAGGCCTAATGACGGCACTAACTTACCATTAACCTGTCATGCATTTTAAAACGGATGGCAACGGGCGCTTTCAAATTCACAGCCATGCGCTCACACCCCCACCCCTCCCTCGGCCCTCCCGGGCTTTTGATAAACAATTGACCACGCTAATGAGGAGATGAAAGGGCCTGCAGGTGAAAGAGACGTGTGTGTTTCTGTTCAGGAGTTCAGTGTGTAGCGTCTAATGCATCTCACCCGCCATTTTTCCTGTGTGTGCTTTGTTTTGTGTGTAGAGACTATCAGAGGAGCTGAATATGGAAAGACAACAGGGGTGGATGCTCTCTCTCACTGTCTCTCTCTCTCTCTTATTTGCTGGCCTTTGTGCTGTTTGTGATCAGGCTCACCCATTTGATCTGGGTTGCTGCCTGAGTGATGAAATATGGGCTCTGATGTGTTCTTTGTTTTGGATTATTGGTAGTAGATGAAAATTAAGTGACGCATTGTCGCTGCCCCAGATCTCAATATCACAGTTACTCTTATTGGAACAATATATATATATATATATTGTATACACACAAGCACAAGCAGGGCAAGACTATAGCATTATAGGCCAAGCATAATAACCGTGAGAACTGTTATTGAGAAGTGGCAGTTCAGGAGAACTATGGGGGATAGGCAGAGATAACTGGAAATCTGGAAAATAAGTATCAGCAACACCACATTCTCCTGAAATCGTGCTACACCATTTCTCCAGACTCTGCTACTTATGGGTTATGTGTAACTAGGACAAGTCAAGACTTTGAGGTTTGGAAATTGGCCACTTGGTTCTTCTGGATGGTCTTTGGAGGAACAGCAGTGTCTGAGTGTTAACAGAACCAGAGCTTCTTTCATGTGTATAATGGTATAAAAGCTTGTGTAAATCCTTCTCCTCATTGAACCCTTTTCTTGAATACGACTGCCTGATGCTCTTTTGGGAGTGTCATACTGGTTTGAGTTACTGGACGGTTTAAATGGGAGCGGTATGAGCTGCTCCTGGACAGCAGAGCTTTCAGCCTCAGGATCGTGATGCCGCCACAGTCGAGGCAGACATGTTGAAAAGGCAGCGCCATGTTTGAGTGAGAGCGGCTGAGGGCAGACACAGCGTCTGCAGCGGTGGGGAGGAAGAGGAGAGGCTGCAGATAGAGCTGCTTCCTCATTAGAACAAACCCACAGCGCTTTCATCTTTTTTCCAGCCTGCAGATTAAGCTGGAGATGGTGAAGGAGAGGCTTTTCTCCAGCATTAGGGCTCAGACTTACAGGGCTAGCGCTAGAGGAACGAGATCAATGAAAGCTTTTTTTTGCTTCTCTGTTTAAAAACAAACAATAAAAAACAAGCATGTGTTGGTTCTGTGGCCCGTCTCCAGAACCGTCTTTCTTTGGATTTGTGTTGAATGTGGATTTTCTAGAAGGTCTTGGGAGGAGGAAGTAATAAAAATCACTTCCTGTTACATCTGGTTTCTTATAGCCTTTAGCTAGAGCTGTTTTCAACCCCCTCCACACACACACACACACACACACACACACATGCATACATGCATACACACATACACACATATATACACACGTGGACAAATTGTTGGTACCCCTCGGTTAATGAAAGAAAAAACCACAATGATCACAGACCAAGCTTTCTGACACTGGGCAGCACATTTCTCTCTAGAATCCCTTGATAGTCTTGAGATTTCATTGTACCCTGCACAGATTCAAGACACCCTGTGCCATATGCAGCAAAGCAGCCCCAGAACATCACAGAGCCTCCTCCATGTTTCACAGTAGGGACAGTGTTCTTTTCTTGATATGCTTCATTTTTCTGTCTGTGAACATAGAGCTAATGTGCCTTGGCAAAAAGTTCCATTTCTGTCTCATCTGTCCATAGGACATTCTCCCAGAAGCTTTGGGGCTTGTCAACATGTAGTTTGGCAAATTCCAGTCTGGCTTTTTTCGCTGATGTTCCTTGAGCTTGAAGCTTTTCTGGGCTCTTTTGTTACCATTCTTATTATCCATCTCTTTGATTTGTCATTATAATTCTGTTAAAGCAATGGTTCAAAATCAATGTCGGATTTTCATTTGTTCGTTTTCATAGAATTTTTATTTATTATTACTTTATTATTACATTATTTCCCACTTTGGGTTTTTCTTTCATTAACCGAGGGGTACCAACAATTTTGTCCATGTGTGTGTATATACATATATATACATGGACATATACACACACACACACACACATGCACACAAACATACACACACATATATGCACACACCTATATACACACACACATATACATACATTTAATGCTATTAGGTTTGATTGATTTATCGCTATTATTTGTTGGTGTGTGTGTGTGTGTGTGTATAAGATACGTGCAGGTGTAGTTACCATGGCGCTGTGCTTCTAAAGATAGTTGGTGTGGTAACAGTGGTTGGTGTGGCGCAACAGATAACACCACTACCTGCCACTTAGTTACAACACCATGTGCGAGACCAGGGTTTGATTCCCAGTCTGGGTGACTATGCTGCGCTACACCATGGACATGGACATGGACAAACACTGTCCTGACTCAACCTGAAATGAAGTGAGGTTGGAAGGTTTGGGAGTTTTGCATTAAAGAGTCAACCCTGGAAGCTTCTCCAGGGAACCAATCGAGTGTGGGGTAGATTCAACCCCCTGTTATTTTTTCCCCTGGCATTGACAGAGGACGCCCAAAGGCGCTGTGGGAGAGGCAGTGGATTTGTGTTGCTCGCGCACCAAAGTCAGCACAACCTTGAGCAGAGGGAGAGGGAGGGAGAGAGAGAGCAAGAGAGAGAGAGAGAGGTAGAGAGAGACACACAGAGAGACACAGAGAGAGAGAGACAGAGAGAGAGAGACCGAGAGAGAGACCGAGAGAGAGACCGAGAGAGAGAGACCGAGAGAGAGAGACCGAGAGAGAGACAGAGAGAGAGAGAGAGGGGGAGAGGGTGAGAGAGAGAGGGCGGGGGTCTTTTCTGCTCCTTGCTCAGCTAAGAGTGACACCCGCATGACAGAGAAGGCGGCAGTCCGCAACTGGTTGTTTTGGAGAGTGGGCGAGGCCGTAGATATTTCTCCTGTAAACAAGAGACACCATCCACTGACTCACATCAGCAGCACCGCTTCATCTCTCTCTCTTACTCCCGCTCTGTCCCTCTCTGGGCTGGCAGGCTAGGAAGTAAATTGGGTCAGAGCTCAAGGAGAAAGCATGATCTCAAGCTAAACAGCGGCAGCAGCACTGCAGGGACCAGCCCACCGCCGGTAATCATGCTAAGCATCACCATCCACAAAAAAAAAAAACCCCACTGCAAACCTCTTTCAGAACAAAACAGGATCCGTTCCCAAGAAGACGCTGATTGGGTGATTCATTGCAGTATAAGCAAGTGTTCAGGAGATCCAGCTACACCAGCACCACAACGCCACTCAGACTTACGGGAAGCTGAAGGTACTGATGAAAGACTAGGATGCAGAGAGATGGCTCAAGCTTGTGGGTTTGGGACACTGTGGGTCCATTGTTAGCTATTTAAACTCAGTCAGATCAGTGGAAGTGTTCTTCATCCCTTTAAACTCAAATACAGAAGAGTGGCAAGAGACAGAGAGAGAGACACAGTCACAAACTCCACCCACACCCTATTAAACCCCACCCACAATAAAAACACTACTTTAAATAATAATGTGTCTAAATATAGTCAGCTATTTCAGATATATTATTTCAGAGACGGAGAGAGAGAGACAGAAAGAGAGAGAGAGAGAGACAAACAGGGAGAGAGAGAGAGAGAGAGAGACAGAAAGAGAGAGAGAGAGACAGAAAGAGAGAGAGAGAGACAGAAAGAGAGAGAGAGAGAAAGACAGAGAGAGAGAGAGAGAAACAGGGAGAGAGAGAGAGACAGACAGAGAGAGAGAGAGAAAGACAGAAAGAGAGAGACAAACAGAAAGAGAGAGAGAGAGAGATACAGACAGAAAGAGAGAGAGAGAGACCAACAGAGAGAGAGACAGAAAGAGAGAGAGAGAGTGAAAGACAGAGAGAGAGAGAGACAAACAGAAAGAGAGAGAGAGATACAGAAAGAGAGAGAGATACAGACAGAAAGAGAGAGAGCGAGACAAACAGAGAGAGAGAGAGAGAGAGAGACAGAAAGAGAGAGAGCGACAGACAGAAAGAGAGACAGACAGACTGACTGACAGAAAGAGAGAGAGAGAGATTAGGGCTTGCGTTGCTATTTGCTGATAAATAAGAGCAATATGGTGACGATTAGGATGGAAATGATTACAGGACAGTCTGTGCGGGACACCGGGGACCAGGCCGGAGTTAATCTTTAATAAGCACTGATGGGTTTTAGGTATGTTGCCGTTTGGCACTGCTCGGCAGAATGGGACTTTTCCTGGGCTTATGGATTACACCACACCGGTGCGCTGGATGTGGGCCAGGGCTCGAGATGGCAGCATTCCAAGCTACAGATTAGTAATAAGCGTGGCGTGAGCTAATTACGGCTGGAACAACCAATTAATTTCGGTTTATAAACTCCTGTGCATTTGGGCTTGTGTTTACCCATGATGCTCTGCCGTGCACCCCAGCACACCCCCGTCCACCACCACCAGCCGACTGTAGAGAGTTAGTAGCAGGTGCTTTAGGCCGTGGTGGAAGTGTTTTATAAGTCTGGCAGTTCCAGTGAAATCTACACTTTCTATGACCTTCAGAATGAAATGACTTTAGAATCTGATAAAGATTGATAATTCCATTAAAACTGAATATATCATTTCATATTTAATGCTCATTCTGATTCCTGTTCTATCCCAGCTGTGATCAGTTTACTCAGCTTTCTACAAAGCATTTTGGATTTCTGGTTTGGAGTTACTTCAGAAAACTTCACACAATATGAAGAACGCATGGGCGTGGCTTCTGCTTCCTGTTTTTGGTAGTCATGTGATCAGAAACTTGAAGGGAAAAATATGAAGGACCGCACAGGACCCAGCTTCTACCCAGGGTTAGTTGTCCCCCCAAGGCTACCTTGTCCTGGCCTCAGTGTTGGAGGCTATAAGAGCGAGTCACTGTCAGTGTTTTGCTTTAGCAGATGGTTAATGTTAGTCAATCAAGCAATAAAGAATTCACAGAATATACCGTTGGACCAAGTCGACGTATTTCATCAATCAAAAGCTCGGCCCAGTCTGGATTAAACCTACATGGGGTTCTGGGAAATTTCCTTGGTCAGCTTGTTTTACTTTCTGGTTCTAAAATGTTCTGTACGGTTGTTCTGATACAGTCAAAAGAAGCTGAGGTTCTAGACTGCTCTCTTACCTTATCAAACACAACTCTGAGAGGGCAGCTGCTTTTACAGAATTCTTTTTAGCCACATGTTCTTTTACAATCTCATTTGTGTAGAGTTTCACCAGCCAATCATAGTGTGCCTCTGAGAGAGAGAGATGTGAATGGATTTCACATATTTATTTTTATTATCATTTAATTTGTAAACTCTGTGTTTGAGTAAAATGTGCTGAAATGGACGGCGGAGAGAAACAGAAATTCTGAATCGATTCTCCCTCCTTCGCTCTCCGCTGTACTTGTGTTGCCATGGCAACATGGTCAGGTTTTCCCGGGCCTCCCAGGGCAGGTGTAATTGTTGTCTGTTTCTCAAAGCCTTATTCCACAGCTCACCGCCAAACGCTTCAGCGCGCAGCCGATCACGCCTATTCTCGAGGACGTGTCGAGGGTGGACAGAACCAGAAAGGCTAGAACCAGGATGATACTTATGGACATGTGAACGTATACCTCCAGGTCCCTCCAGCAGGATTCTCTGCTCTGTCGCTCGTATGAAGACGCAGTGTGTTATTCAGTGCGTTCAGTCAAGACTGTAGCTGCTGTTAAAAATGAGGGTCATTCTGTCCTCATGTAAAACCTGCTGCTCCAGGAAGCCCCTGACAATAAATGAGAGAGAGAGAGAGAGAGCAGCAGGAGTGAGCCTTCAATTTTCCTTCTGGAGTAATTAAGTGAGATTGTAGCCGGCTGCTTGTCCTGAGAGGACGCTGGCTCAGCAATAAGCCGAGCTTTTGAAGCATCTTTTTCTGAATCGAAGCGGCCCGGCTTATATATGTTTTCTCAGCGTTTGGGGTTGGCCTCGGGTGTTGCTGCCTACGTTCACCTTCTGTTCCAAATCTCTCTAGTTTAGACTGTCTGCTGGAGTGATTGTAAATTGTCCTTATAGGGAAATAGAGCTAAATCTAGAGCTACCTCTTCCTAACTGAATAACCAGCTAGTCTTTAGTCTGTGTGTGTGTTTTGAAGTACTAAAGGTAATAAAGGTTCTGTACCAAGCTGAGGTTCTAATGAGCACTGGCCCGTCCTGTCGTTGTGCTCGGGTTTTTAACACACTTCCTACAGAGACTGTTTTGTTTATTATATTAGTCAATAACTTCACAGCTTTCTTTTACAGAACTAATTAAAGAGCAACAGATCAGCACTTCCGCTTCAGACAGCATGGCTAAAACACTGTGAGACCCGACCATTCCAAACACAGTCTTAAAGCGTGCGTGTTTTCAGAGAAAAGAAATAAAGTGATTGGTGTCAGGATCGGTCCAGACTGAATATCAGTTCAGTTTTACGCCTGACTTGAGGATATAGTTGTGAAAGGTTATTCAAAAAACAAACAGTTTGCTGATCTGTTCGTGAATTAAGGCTTGTTAAACCTTTTATTAATAATAATTCAAACGTACAGTTTATTCTGATCAGCTCTTCTCATTCTAAAGGTTTGAGTTCAAATTTCAAATTATGGGAAATTTGCGCGTGTGAACTTTCAGCCAATTTAACATACTACCTTACTCAAGCAGAGAGCCATTTTAAAACACACACACACACACACACACACCTCCAACACCCCCCGCCTCTGAAATACTCTATTAAAACAAGCACAAGCGAATTTCTGAAACATCTTTTGTGAATGCCTGGCGGACAGATAGAGGGGTGCATAACTAGCGATTCTTCTGAAGTGGGAGAGAAATCTATTTGCTTGAGGAAGCGGCTTGTATAATCCTTTAGTTACACTTGCCAGCTGTGAGCAAAGATACGGCGCTGTGGGTTTTTGCATGAATATCATTGGGAGGACAAAGAAATGAAAGCGATAAGCATGCATGTGCAGGGTCCTTTGCATAATCCAAGCTAATCCATAATCTGCGCTCTTTAGAAAATATCACTGGAATATAAGTGGGGGGACAACATTAATGAGAGCGCAGCGTTTAGACAACGATATACAGCATTTTAGACCAAAAGTCATGCTTTTCCACACAGATGTGTGGAGCACGACCGGCCGCTGGGATTGTAGGCTATTCCTGCAGTGAAGGTGTAATGATTTTATGGAAAAACGCAAAATGGCTTCAGTTTGTAATTCCTTTCTGGAGATCTCATCGAGGATGCTCGTCTGATCCAGAGGGCTTGAGGTCTCAATCAATATGGCCTTGGATGTGTCACTGGTGACGTTTCAGGGGGAGTGACGTGTCCGAGGATTTGACTGGATGCAGTCCAGCTATAAATGTGTGTTAAGGAGGAGAGGAGGGGCGAGCAAGGTTTAGCCTCTATTCTCTCTCACTTTTCTTCCTGTCCTCCAACCACCACAGTGTAAATGTGACGAGATCAGACTGTTTATTAAACCATTTTATCCATATAAAATGTTCTGATCTCATTTACTCTCCCATAGATCCGAATCCTCAGGAGCCAGTTAATATATCTATCTAAAAACCTCTGGCAGTTATTACATAATTCATATTTATTAATGTTATAATCTGTTGTTGCAGATTCAGAGCCTGATTAATACACTTTTTCTGCCTGATGTTTAATAAATGTGTATATATTCTGTTAATGAGGAGCTGATCTTCTTCGCTGAAATGTTTTATTTAAACAAACATTCATTACTTGATTAATCACTGAAGTTATCAGTAGAAGATGTGATTATTATTATGATGGACAGTGACGTGATTTATGATATTGAATATGTAAAAGTGTTGTTGTGGATCTTGGCTCAGTCCTACCCTATCTAATCTGCTTGGTATGCGAGCACATACAGCATTAACATTTCATTGTGGAGAAATGGACGAATAAAAACTGTTCTAGATTGTATGGGTTTGAAATATTTATGCACGCATTTTGGGGGGGTGAGGGGTGGGATGGGGGAGTTTGGTGGGAGGGTGGGGGGTGTAGGTAATGGTCCGATTTTGAAAGACGAGTGCAAAGAAAAGAAGAGGGGGGAATGTGAAGTGTGTGAGGGGATGTCTTGTAAGCGGCTCTCTCCAGGGCTGTGGTGCATAATCAATGAAGAGAAGTGTGTCTGTTGTAACCTCAGCGTTCAGACGGTCTCACTGAGGCCCATCCTATTTTTAAAGGGGAGGCAGGTCTGTTGCTAGGCTCTCTGAGAAGGACTAGTACCGTGAAAAGGGCTCTAGCCACAGCGGTTATTGTTCCTGCTGCCATGGGCCTATAAACCAGCCTCCATCTTTATTTTCTGACAGTGTGAGTTATAGGGGTGGAGAGTGTCATTATTGTATGGAGAAATACAATAAAGGAGTTGGCATAGATACCCCCCCCCCCCACACACACACACACACACACTCACACAGAATTAAACAGGAACTTTTTAAACATGGTGATAATTAAAAAAAAAAAAAAAAAAGAAAGAGAGAAAAACATGTGAACCACAAACTCACTTTCTTAAAAAAAGCCCATGATGATGATGATGATGATGATGATGATTATTATTATTATTATTATTATTATTATATTATAAATAATAAATTGCCAACACAGCCAAAAATGTGGAACTATGAGCAGCCCTCAAAACTAATAAAAATAGTGCAGGTGTGTTTGTTATTTTGTTATCATATAGTCCCTTATTAATGTGTGTGTGTGTTATTGTCTGTGGTGAGTGTGTATGAGGATCAGTGTGTGTGTGTGCTGTAGGTGTGTTTTGCTATGGGAAGCATTTCCTCTCTCTGATACACTGGCATCATAGCAGGCTGTGATGTCTGTATATCTGCAGTCTGTCCTTGATCTGTGTGTGTGTATTTATATGTGTGTGTGTGTGTGTGTGTGTGTGTGTGTGTGTGTGTGTGAAAAGGCTGTGCCTGTGCACTGCAGTATCCAGTAAATGGAGGACATCAACAGTATGCTGCTGCTGTTGGTTCTGGTTCTGCTGTCCTGAACTGAGAACACTGCAGTGAGAGGTTCCATTCGCTGATTATCTAGAACAACTTTAGGAGACATAAAGCAGATATTTAAATATCAAAAAGATATTTTTTATTGTAAACAAGACAGAAGTGCCTGCTTGAATCAGCTGATGCAGAATGTAAATAGAATTCACTGTTATTAAAACACAGGGATGAGAAAGTGTAGTGTAGTGAAAATGACTGAGAGCGTTCCTGAGATTAACACTCGGGGGTTACTGGGTTTGCAGACCTCCTAAACTAACCCATGAGCTAATTCATCTCACATTAGCTTAGCTTACTTTGACATTAGCTTCCATTAGCTACATAGCATGCTAACAAGCAGTCATAAAATGACAAAAGGTGCATTTCAGTAAACCTGAGTAAAAAAAGAAGCTTCTGCAGTAATAACGAGTCTAAGTCTACGGTAATGCTTTGTCTAAATCTGCCTTCGTTAAGATTCATGCAGTTGATGTTGAGTGTTTCAGATGTCTTGAGGAAACCCATGATGTCAGCAGGAAGTGTATTGTGATGAAGATATCGCAGTGTGTGTGTTAGCAGTGTGTGTTAGCTGCATCTACATCTTTTCGTCAACCTGAATGGCAGCAGCTGCTCAGACCCCCAGCCTCCCTGCGGTATTTGGACCTTGCTGAGCTGTAATAACAGTTATTTTCCCCCTGCCATCCTTCTGGTGAGCGTGTGCCTGGCAGAAGGATTGGGCATGATTGCTCTTTCGAACTGGGCTAGACTGAGGATCCAGTGGAGCAAATGTGCACACTACCACGCTAGCTCCAAAAAGACCCCAGGGTAGATAGAAGACAGCTCAGCGAATAAAGTGCAGAGACTCTTTGTTAGGCAGATTATCTAAGAGTGTAAATATGAAAATGTTTAAATATGAAATGTTCTGAAAACATATCATATATAAACAATACATTTCATTACGTTTTCATTACATTACAATAATGGTTTGCATCAGAACAATACAATAAAACCCTGTTACATAATCAAACTGATAATAAAATAAGATTTCATCAATGTGTCATAAACCTTTTTCCAAACTTAGGAACTGAAGCATTTATTTGAACATAATATATTATATATAATATTTTATGTTTTTAGAATTTTATTTTGACAGTTAAACAGTTTAAATGATGAACATTACTTTTTGGAATATGCTACCAAATGTAGAAAGTCCAGATTCAATGGAAAAAAATTATTAAAATCATTCGAACCTGGCAGTTAACAGGTGAGCTGGATCAGGTCTGATCGAGCAGGAAAAACTGTGCAAGAATTCAACCCAATAACTTGAGAACGCGTGGCCTATAAATAATACCAGCTTTAGATGAACACATCTGTACAGCTTTACACTCCTAATATATCCTATATATATCCTATTTGCTTTCTGATATCTGCTAGCCTGACTCAGGGCTAGTTTCAGACCAATAACATCTGAATGCAGCTTTGTGTCCCAGCATGACCCTGTTGTGCATGCTGACTTTCTGAGGTCCAATACCAATCCATCTCATTAAAAGGTTACAACCAGTCTGCATTGTGTGGATGAAGATGTTGAGTTATATGTATATGTATGTATTATAGTATAGTTATATATATATTAAAGGTTGTATATTATAGTTTAGGTAAATATAAATTGAGTATATAATTTAGGTGTATATTATAGTATAGATATATATTATAATTTAGGTATGTATTACAGTATATGTATGAATGATAATTTAGGTATGCATTATAGTATATTTTTAAAGTTTAATTTAGGTATATATTATAGTATAAGTATATATTATAATTTAGGTATGTGTTATAATTTGGGTATATATTATAGTATAAGTATATATTATAATTTAGGTATGTGTTATAATTTGGGTATGTATTATAGTATACATATATATTACAATTTAGGTATGTATTATAGTATAGTTATAAATTATAATTTAGGTATATATTATAACTTAGGTATATATAGATTAGCAATATACTATTATAGAATAGGTATATAATATAAGTTGGGTATATATTATAAGATAAATACATATTACAATTTAGGTATGTATTATAATATAGTAATAAATTATAATTTAGATATATATTATAGTATAAATATATATTACAATTTAGGTATGTATTATAGTATAGTTATAAATTATAATTTAGGTATATATTATAACTTAGGTATATATAGATGAGGAATATACTATTATAGAATAGGTATATATTATAGCTTATATATTTATATATATATTATATATAATAATAATTATATATATTGTAATTAAGGGATATATAATGCAAAATCTGGCTTAGGAGAACCACTTTAGAGTTCTTTTAGAATTGCTCTGAGGATGGTTTAGTGCATTCCTGTAAATGAGATGTCAGTGAAGAACCATTTAGCAACCTTTGTTTGTAAGTGTGTGTGTGTGTGTGTGTGTGTGTGTGTGTGTGTAACTGGTTTTGCGTTGACATTGTGGCTGGATTGTGAGCAGGGCGTTTGTCATGTCTGATTAGGGTTAACCCCTCAGACAGTGTCTGGTTTGTGCGTCATCACTTCTCTTGCCTTCTCTCCTGCCTTTTCTTTTCTTCAGCTTATGAGTTTCAGGCTGAACAGCAGGACGCTGACCCCCCCCCCCCACACACACACACACCCCTCCCAGGTCTCCCGCCCTCTCCCGTGGGTGCGGTTTCCCTGGAAACCATGTCAAGAGTTGACTAAGGGGAGCGCAGATGGATTGCCCTTTATCAGGTTACACGATTGGCCCATTAAAACAGAGGCAGTCTGCCACTCTTATGACAAGCCCAACCCCCAGCCCCCCACATCAGTACAGCAGCCTTATGTCCACTTCTGGAGTTGGACCAGGTTCCTGATGAACGGTTTGTTATGTATGTAGTCCACATTCACAGGGCTGCTTAATGGAATCTGCCTCAAAATGTAGTGTTGGCCAGATTAGCTCAGTAACAGAATCTGAAAAAACTGTGATTGTGTGGGAATGCTTTCTAGGAATATGTAGGAACACATTTCTATGTATTTTAATTGAATCACTGGAATGACTTAAATAGGATCCCTCTTTTTTACGCAGTACATCCTGAGCCAGTCCTTAGCAAAGGGTAGTGAAGTGCATTGTGCCTCAGACCCTCATCGATTGCTTCCCTCTGTGCTGCCGCTCTGAAGTCATTACAGCAGGCCTCATCCAGACAGCAGCCGCTGGCACATGCTAATCCGGCTAGCATATGGAGGCGGGATGAATTAGTACACCCCAAGAAAAGAAAATGAATTCCAGCTATTTAGTCGCTCATAGAAGGACATCCAGTGACCCTGGAACTGCATGTTGTTTTAGAGACGTAATCAGACGTTTTTAAAGACCCCCTAAAAGATCTGATCTCAGAGAGCATTAGCACTGTGTTTAAAAATGTATGAATCAACAGTAAGGAAAAATACCTCCACATCATCAGAGCATCCTTCAGTCACGGGTTTATTAATCCCATGGCTGCACACACTGATACACACACCGAAATACACACTGCCAAAGCTGTTAAACATTAAGAATGTACTTTTATGTGAAGCTATGCAGATCATGCTCTCTCTAAATTGGCTGATCTAGCTAATTCCATGTCTCAAATCACACAATGTACCCTACCAACCTACCTACCTACCTACCTACCTAACACCACTTCTGATGAGTATAGCTCTCCCAAAAGTGTGGTTTGGGACTTCGTCTGAACAACAGTGTAAAATCTCCAGCGATCAGTTTTCGTTTGGTTTTAGGCCTTAACTGGAATTCTCAGGCTGGTCATTAATAGCTTCATCAATTTAACTCCAAACTGATGTTTTTAAGCCAGTAGATTTTATGAACTTTATGAAGTTGTTTACCAGTATAATTCTTACGCTGCTTCGGTCAGACAAGCTTTGGTCAGAGTGCTGTTACTGTCCCATTATTTTGGGGGGACTTGCTTTCAGGGTTTCCAAGAAATTTGCATAGTATAATAAAGAATTTAACTGAATTAAATTCTATTTTAGATTTAGAGATCTGGACTCTTTACATTTAAGGCGATTAGCAGACGCTCTTCTCCAGAGCGACTTACAGAAGTGCTTTGCTATTTACCCAAGAAGAACCTCAGCTAGTGTGAATAGACTAAAAATTCAAAGATACCTCTAATCTTATTCTACTAAAAACAAGTCAATATGGAGACCACTCTGCTATTCGCCCTGAGGTTCAGTAAGTGTCCTTTGGTGATGCTGGATAATGAAGTTTTATAAATACACTAGAAAGACAACAGGGAGAAACTAAAGTGCTGGGTTTGCTGGAAGAAAGATTTTTAATGCAACCTAAATTTTGAGTTTAAAGTCTGAACAGTTCTGAAATATATAAAGATCTTATCGGAATCGTCCCTCTTTGCTTCCAATTCCAGATAAAACAAGACACGTTATTATTATTTTTCATCAGGAAATAATAATAAATAAAAAATAATACTTAGTAGTATATTATGTTTATATATTATATAAATATTTAAATTATGTATTTATATATCTAATATTTCAGTCAATCTCCTTCACCTCTATTACTGCTTTATCTGATGATGCGAGTCTTGTGTTCTACCAGTTCTTGCATGCTTGTGGAGCCCCATTTTGTCCAGCTTTAGTAACCATTCTTGGTTTGTTAGTTTTCATGGTTTCATTCTCTGTGCAGGTGTATTGTCTTATATTTCTGAAATATTCTATTACATTGATATATAAATAATTGGGGGGGGGGGTCTGACTTTAGCACAGTACTATCATATTTGCATGCAACAATATTGGATATATCAGTTAGTATAGGACTATTTACCAAAATCCTGCTGTATTAAAGCCAATCTGGACATTTCTTTAGATAATAGACCCACGTTACCTGATAGCTGAACTCACCTGTGTGATTCACTTCTGTCTGTAATATTCTGCAGCTGTACAGACAGATATGTAAATTTAGCTTGTTCTGATTTGTGTTTGCCAGTTTAAAGAGCAGCTGGAGGGGGACACTGATGTGTCAGTGAATGCTGTTGGCGTAGTCATTCGATCCTTTTGACAATAATATATCTTTTCCAACCTGATTTGCATCAGTAAACAGGGGCTTTTTAATGCCTAATTGGGATCTAATGAGTGGTCATATTATGGAGAGTGCCGGGGTTCAAGCCTATTAGTTGCTTGGCTGCCCATAACATTTCATTCCTCCCTCAGTACTTCAGCATTATGGACATGATTGTGAATGAGATTTTCTCTCTCTCTCTCTCTCTCTCTCTCTCTCTCTCTCTCTCACTCGCACACACTTTATATTTGACGTGCTAAAAATAGACTCCCATTATCCACAATGCTCACCAGAGTGTGTCAGCAATCAGTATGGCAAGCACGCTGTGCAGAAATTACAATAGTCGCCCCTTACATCTCACACACACACACACATACACACACACACACACACACACACACACACACACACACACACACACAGTCTCTCTCTCTCCCTAACAAAAGCTCTGCCCTCTAGAGAAACAATGGTGTCTGATTTATGGAAGAGGAGAGAGGGGCTTTTATCTGAGAATCACACCTGATCTCAGGTATCATCTCTGCTGTTGTGGAGAGGTTCAGCTGGGTTTGATGTCTGTACGACGATGTTCAGCACGAGGCTGTAACAGTAGCCGTGATGGCTTTGGTGATCGTTGAGCAAACCCGTATCAGATAACCAAAGGAATCCTGTCATTATCAGACAGGTAAAACACGTCTGAACACACTCGGTGCCCAAAGCCTTTTCCTGTTACCGTACTTTATAAGTATTACATGTAATGTCCTCTATTCTGACTGGCTACCCTGTTTTGTAAGATTTGTGAGATATTAGACAGTTTTAATGTTATGGCTGATTTGTGTATTTCCACAACAGTTTCTCAAGGGTATTACAGGTGACAGTGTGTTGTACATCATCAGTTCTTTTTGTTTGAGCCAGTGAGGTTCATGTTGTAATAAGGGAGGTCTCTGGCCGTGGTGCTGAACAGGGCTATAAGAAACCTTTCCCTTGCCTTCATGCCTACAAAAGCTGCAGTACAGCATGTGGATGGTGAGGAGTAGAATTCCTTTTTTAACTTTCATATCTTAAAAAAACACATCTGGTGTGTTCATAGATCAGAAGACCCCATACTCTAAACCTTTTCTCATAAAGAAAAATGATCTGAATAGCTAAGCAATTTTCCAATGCAGAAATACACATCCACACATCTTCAGATCAGCCCCCAAATAAGACCTGTGTGTGGTTTTGCCCTTTGATGACACAGTGGATGAGAACTGCTTACCAGTGATGCTAATAAGAGCTTGATTAGCCTGAGTTTGTTTACCAGAGATCCCTGCCAAGGAGATGCTCTCTGGGGAACAGAGGGGTCCCGCTGGAAGACGGCAATTAACAGCAGCAAAGGGAGGACCCTTTTTTTTTCCGTTTGTAATTCTTTAAAAGAATCAGACCTGGTTGCCCCGAGGCAACTGTTGACATTGCATTCCAAGCTGCCCCCCCCTCCTCACACACACATTATTCTCATGTATATATACATCACGGCTAAAAAGAAACCCTGTTACTAATTCATCTACATAAAGGAGTACAGTAGTGCCTCAGGGCTCGAACAAATGAGAACAGTTAGCAAAGCTAACCCCCCACTACCCCTCCCTCGTGTGCGTACCCACTGTTGACGGCTCTGTTAACTTGTCACTTGTCATTGCCAAAAATGCAAGGAACCATATGCCATGCTGTTTGTTGGAACAACCACCCCCAACCTCCCCGCACGCCGCTGGCGCACAAGTTTGTTAGCAAACGGTGGCGCGCCTCTACAAAGGGACGATCCCTCGAGCAAAGTGACGGGCGGCGCAGATAAAAGCGGTGCCTGCTCCTCTCTGCTGTCTGATTCGCCGTCTCTGATCAGAGAGAATCCCTGCATACACTTTCATTTCTTGCATAATGGAGGAGTGCTCCGCTGCTGCTGTGACAGGGGGAAATACCAGAGGCCTGGGCTAGCGAGCTTCTGGCTGCCGTGGTCAAATGAAGAAAAAAAACCCTGTCCTGCAATCTCCCTTCATCGCCTCAATTAGAGTCATTTAAAATACTTTACTGACTCTTCTGTGCAGTTATCCCTTATCTAAACACTCTCTATACTCCCCTTTTCTATCCTAAAGATCAAAAATGCTGTTAAACATGGTGAAGGATCATTTATGGCTCTTAAGAAAACACAAGGGTTAACACATTTTAGAACAAGAGCCATACATCTGTACACACATCTGTACGTTTGTGTGAGGAGTGTTTCCTGAGAGGCTCTGATCAGTTACCATAAAATGAAATTGTGTTTATTTCAAAGACATTTGCTACACTGAACAGCTTCACTTTGCAGACTTTCTAAGAAACTTCTAAGAAGACTTTCTGAGATACTGAATTTGGGGTTTCATTAGTTATCAGTTATAACCATCAAAATGAAAAGAAATAATGCTATGGAATATCAATGTTTGGTTCTCTAAAGAAACTTGCAGTGGAGCGAGTGGAATGTTCATCCTCGCTTACGCCAGTCTCACAGTTTTCTAGTGTGACTGTGGTGTAATTAATGCTTCTCAGCTCAGGCTTTATAGGGAACAGCTATAGCATTACTGTCTGCTCAGCCTGTCTTACTTTTTCCAACACCTTAGCTTGAGGCTGAGGATGTAGCATATAAATACTATCAGAGAACCCATCCATCCTGCCTGACCACTCCTCACCACTGCATTGGCAACCAGTAATGTATGTTAATGGAGCACTGGAACATCAGGAGACGTTCATCTGGCGGCTTGGAGTGTGCGTTCACATGTACGGGAAGCTCATAAAGCACAGCAGCGAAAGCCGTCTGTGGCAGCTGCTACTTAATCTGATTACCTCTCATTCAGTCTGGAGAGACCGCTGTCTAATGCCTGGCAGTTTGGGCCTGGCCCAGCTGTGCTCACATTACAGAACCTGCACCATATGGACCAGAGCTGCTCTCTCCGCCTGCTGAGTGCTGGAATTCCTGTCTCAACTGGCTGCTTTCTTTGCATCTGGATGCCGTCTTTATTCCCAGTGTTCCTGTAGATCATGGAAAGCCTGTCCTTTAGGGGTGGCTCAATACATACATTACATTTCCTGACTGTAGGGGGAGCCCAGGAGCAAGATTCCATTCCATTCCATTATGTTGCTTTAATGGAGTTTATACTGGTTAGTACTGGTACCTGTCCAGCCTAGTATGAGTTAAGCTGTTCATGTTATTTTCAATGTATGTAAAAGGAAACTCCTGAACCCTGAAAACTACCTTTATCTTCTGTCAATGTCACCCATTTCTATCTCCCCCTCCCCCTCTCTCAGCTCTCCATGCCGACTGTCCCAGGCTTTGATGGTAATTAGTTTTGAAAAGGACATTTTTAGAAAAGGCTTTCAATGATATTTAGTTCACTCTGTTTGACAGGCAGCATGTCAGTCCTCCCCCTTGCCACTGGGCCTTTTTGACTGCCTTCCAAACCGTAGAAACCATCACACCGCCTGATAAGATCATGAACAGCTGGTACAGCTACAATCTAGCTAGCATTTCTTGAAGGTACAGTAGCATCAACCCTGTTCATAGATATCTATGCTCCACTATATGTCCAAAAGTTTGTGGACACCACTTATAATGAACCCATTCAGCTACTGTAAGTTGCACCCATTGCTGACACAGATGTGCAAATGCACACAAACACACAGCTTGTCTAGTCCCTGTAGAGAATTACTGCCAATAGAATAGGACTCTCTGGAGTTGGCACCATGCTGCCTAATGCCAGGTGTGGGATAAGAACATCATGCTTCAACATCCTGACCTCACTAAACCATGTATTGTTGCTGAATGCAATTAAATCTTCACAGCAATGCTCCAGTGCTCCACACTCTAGTAGAAAACCTTCTCTGGACAGTAGGGACAGTTACTCAAACAAAAGCAGGATCAACTCTTTTTAATAGCCTTGAATTAAGAAGAAACCATGAATGAACAGGTGTCCCAATACTTTTGTCCATATAGCGTAACTACACTGAACTTGTCATTTAGGCGATTGTGTACATGTGGCTGTGGTGTGAGATAAGGATACAAGCTTGATTCAGTGTGTTTGGACGTTCCACTACTGAGCTCGACAGATCCACGGATTGTTGACACAGCATGAAGGTCATCCACACAGCAGGGGGCAGCATCTCTATTTCATACTCCCTGTGGAGACGTTCTCTCTGTCCTTCTGCTTCCCCGTAGGCATTGTGTGCCCTTTTCTCTCTGGGTCAGGAGGACGCCTTACACTGAGGATCGGAGCATCAACAAACGAATAAAAACTTTGGAAGTCAGTTTTCCTCATTTTAGTCATTTCCAGAAAGAACTGGAATAATTCAGGAAAATTCTGTAAATAAATGATGTTTCTCTGCAACTTTTAATTATAAATTTATTATATATTTAATTATATAATTATATATTATATATTTAATTATTAATAATTATAATCAATATATATTACATATAATTATTAATAATTATTCTATTTTACATACAGTTAACTGTCATAAAAAACCCAGAAAATGATTGTATAAATCAAATTATATTTCTTCTGTAAAAGGGTTATTTGTAATTATAGAAAAATGACAGTTGGCTTGTCTGTGATTTCACAGCAGTTTGTTCACAAATTAAAAAGACAAAACCAATTTAAGAAATTGAAGTTATTTTCCATAAAATTTGGAAGTTTTACTGTGTAGCGAGGCCTGAAATGGAGGATTCTCCATGTTGCAGTAGAGAATGTGTGTGGAGTGGGGCGAGGAACGGAGCAGTTGAGCTTCACGGCGGTTGCTGTGACAGCACACAGGAGTGATAGCTCAGACTGTTTCTTCTGGAACTGACTGAACATCTTTCTTACATTCCCTCTCCTTTATTTCTGCCACATGAATGGGACGCGTCTCTTGTCGTAGTCACACACCTGCAGCATCACTCTGTCTTATCTGCCACAGATTCCCCGGCTCCTCTCGCGCCTCCTCTGCCTGCTTCTCTCTCTCTCTCTTCCCTTCTGGTTGTCACAGTAACCATCTCACCTTCCCTCTCCAGTCACACATAATGAGGTGAGCGTGCGACGGGAGCTGTAAGAAAGAAAGAGGAAGGGGGGCAGGGGTGGGAGGGTGTTATTGAAGTCCTGACAAATATGTGTTTTCTGTTGGTTTCATTCAGATCTCATAAATGATTCCCTTTTTCCAGCCTGCAGGAGTGATCACACCCTTCTAAACCAAAGGGGATCACCTACTGCTCACTCGCCCCAATACTTGCTTATTCAAGTGTAATAAAGAGTTTCTCCTTTCTTGTTGGAGTTTGATTGCATTCAGTGACGAGAGCATTAGTGAGGTCAGGATGTTGGATGATGATCACCACCCCACCTCATCATCCCTAACTTCCCAACTCATCCCAAAAGTACTGGATGGAGCTCCTCCACCATCATTCCAGAGAACACAGTTCTTCCACTGCTCCACAGCTCAATGCTGGGGGGCTTTATACCCCTCTACTAGAAGGGGTATTAGAAGGGGTGTCCACAAACCTTTGGACATGCAGTGGTTTACCATTTTATGGTTGATGTTGATCTGCTCCAGAGAGTCCTATTCTATTGGCAGTACTTCTCTACAGGGACTAGACAAGCTGTGTGTGTGCATTTTCAGTCTGTGTCAGTAGCTAACATAAAGTAACTAAATGCATTCATTAGAAGGGATGTCCACAAATTTCTGGACACATTGTGCATATAAGGGGAAAGACTAGTCAAAAATAATATGAGAGTAAAGCCATAAGAGAGAGAGAGCGAGAGAGAGAGAGTCCCTGAATTAGCATCTGTACCCTTGCCTTCTTCATGGTGGTGTTATTCATTCTAGAAAACCCTCACAAAGCTCTCCATTTTCCTCCTCCTACGTATGCACACACACACACACACACACACACACACACACACATGCCCTTATGTGTCTGTCAGCTCCCCAGTACACCGTGTGGCTATTTTCTAAGCAGCAGTTCTGCCTCCAGACAAAGGGAAAGCTCTGCAGCTCTGCAGCTCGCGTTCTTTATCTCTGCGAGCCGTAATCGCCTTTCACTCACCCGCTAGAACACAATCATTACCAGCTAATCACCCGCACTCAAATACTTATGATGACAATCACAGATCACTATAAAACTCACCCAGCTACACCTTGTGCTCGTTATGCTGCTTCTTTTTGTCTAAATGTTGTTTTTTGTTTGTTTTATTTTTACATTTGTGAGATTTAGAATATTTCTATCTGCACAATATTCTGTTATGGGTTTGAAAATATGAGCAATATCCAAATAATTTACTATATGTGCTACTATGCATCCATAACCTTGACAAATGCTCCAAGATTAATAAGATTAATAAGATTAATAATTGATAAATATGTAAATATATAGCCATGGTTTTAAACATTTCCGGTTCTTGTGTTCCAGCAGCAACAAAACATTCCAAAGACAGAAGAAAATGATAAAATGCGAAGCTGAATAATTAACTTCTGTAATTAATTCTGCTGGAAAGCTGCTGGATCTGTCAGTCGTGCTTGTATTGATAAGGACGTTTTCTCAGACTAACAGAATTTTACTGATTGTGAGTAAGTAAGAATAAGACCATTAGATATTCATTCATAATTATTAACCAGAGCACAGTTAATCATAAATTCAGAACAGTAAATGATTTGGATTTGTTTTTATGAGAAACATACTGTGTTATGAATAAATATTTTTACATTAATAAAGAAATAAATAAAAGCAAATAAAAAGGGTTCCTGCCCTGCTGAGTTTGACCATAACCAGGATTCTAATGGCTGATCCAGATCAGAAAGGCTAAAGTTCAAATCTTAATGTTAGTTTTTCATTCTGTAAATGTAACGCTGTAGTTTTGGATAAACTAAGGCGATTCGAGCTCTGTTTTCTCAACAGATGCCTCAGTGTAGAAGAGCCGGCAAATTCATCCAGACCAAAACCAAACCTGCTGCTGAACTGAACTGAGCGCTAAACCTGGCCTCTCTGCGAGCGTATTACTGAGCCTTTCCACCCCAACCTCACTGCAGAACCTTCCAAATGACATCACCTCCATTTGTTTTATTTTTTTATTAATAAACATTTTCATTGTGGATAAACAAATATTTTTACTTAAAAAGTACCAAGTAGAGTCAGCCAGCGAGAGAACAGAAATCCTGTCCTAAAAAACCCTGATCCAACAGATTAATCGATGAGGTGCCGAGAGATTCCCACCCGTAGTGTAAATTACGGGTTGGATAGATTTAGACTAAGACCTTAGTTAGGCATCAGAAATCCAACCACACTGTTTATAGAATCTGGTCGGTTCTGGTAGTGCTTGGTTTTGGCTGGTTTAGCCGTGCTGTGCTGAGATCAGTTCAGTCCTGTAAATCAAAGCGTAGTTAATGAGACCCCAAAAGCAGATGATTTCAGCGGTCTCCTTGCTGGGCCGGGATTTAGGAGCTCATTTCCAACAGCAGTCGCCGACACGTCTCAGTCCTAGCCTGTGTAATCAGTCTTCCTCATCAGTCCATTCCCCTCATCAGAGCTGCACAATGACTCGTTTGATGCGATCGTTGAATTGAGACAATATTTACAGTCTTCGCCATCTTGTAGCGCTGAGCGCTGACCGAAGCACCACTTACACTTCCTCCTTCTTTTTTTCTCTCCCACCGTTTCTCAATTAGTCACATCTGACGTTAATTACGTGAAGTGTAGGAAGTCACAATCTCAAGTAGATCAAATTAGGCGCTATGCGGAGCCTGAAGTGTCTCGTTTTCTGCTGCTCACAGACGTTCCGACCTGCGTGAAAACGGTCACATGAGTGAGTCTCACCTCTCTGCTGCTAAATGGATCTTAACGGCGGAAATCATCCCACTGGAACCGTTAAGTGACTGTCTGCTAACTTCACAGCAAGCAGCCTCCACCCCACCAGGCAAGCAGCCGTCTTTCAGCACTGCTGATTCCTGGAATCTGGAATCTGGAATCTGGAAGTTGGAAGCGCTGATGTGTGTATGATTAGTGTGTTGCGTCTTTAGCACCGTTCGAGCTGGATTAGCTCCACTGGACAGGAAGTTCTGCACCGTTACTGCTAACAGAGTTGTAAGGTTTGGTGAAGTGTAGTGCCAGACACCAGACTGGGGTTTGATTTGATTGACTGGCAGGTTCATGGTCATTAAAGACCGGGGTTTGTTGGACTTTTCTCTGTCGTCATCCAGAATCATGAAAATGATCTTTTCTGCAGCATCAGAGAAATTGAGAATTCAGGACCAAAAAGTCCTGAAAAATGCACAGAACAGTATCCGCCCCCGTGCTTTGCTGGCGGTGCATTAATACTGTGTATTCTTTGACTTCCTCAGTTTAGTTATTTGTTCTACTGCTCTGCTCTCTTCTGTTGTCATTCTACTCCAACCAATATCACTCTATTCAGCGCAGCCGCAGCCAGAGCACATATTAAACCCAGCGCTACAGAGGGGGGCTGTACACACAGTGTGTGGTGCCCTAGGGTAGTAATCCAAAGATTGTCATATTTGTTTTTTGGCCATTTTTCTGTGTCTGAATTACACTAAATGAAGCTTTGATGGCCCTGTTTTATTCATGGCCCTGCAGCGCCCCCAGAGCAAGGCCTATGAAAAATTTAACAGCTCTAATTTCCTTTGATAATCTCCCATAATTGAGCCTCCACACATAGGCGCTGTGCAGGTGGGGGGGGGGGGGGGGGGGTATCTGGGGGGAATAAATTCCAGACAAATGCTTATCCCAGCTGTCCAGGAGGCTCCCAAAGGCGAGCTCCAAGCACAGACTCCAGGGGCTCGCGGTGGTAGGTTTGCGTTTACAGCTAAACATAGAGCGAGATCAAATGCAAACAGCTGGAGGTATAATCATGATTCTCTCACCCTGCACACACACACACACACACACACGCAGACCTTTATTAACCCTTTTATATGAAGAGTCATTACTGCTGTACTGTTTCAATAGAATTGCATAATTACACAATTCTTTATTATAAAATATGTTATCTAATTTGATCTTCCTCTGTAAGAGACTAAGCAATGTTGTGTAAAATACTCCTATAAAATAATGACTGATGTAAAGTGGTCATTTCATTTACAGTTACATTTACATTTTGATAGTTTTATTTTAATGCTTTAATCAAATTCTGAAACTTAATCAAAACAACAGAAACTCCTATACCTGTGGGTGGATCTACCCAGAATCACACTCACTCACACAATCACACTCACACACACAATGTGTGTGTGTGTGTGTTTGAGTGAGTAAGTGAGTGTGAGTGTGATTGTGTGAGTGAGTGTGATTGTGTGTGTGAGTGTGATTGTGTGAGTGTGTGTGTGTGTTTGAGTGAGGGTGTGATTGTGTGTGTGAGTGTGATTGTGTGAGTGTGTGTGTGTGTTTGAGTGAGGGTGTGATTGTGTGAGTGAGTGTGATTGTGTGTGTGAGAGAGTTATGTGATGAAGCGATTATTATTACTTTAACTATCAGATTTCACTGATGAAAATCAGCTGATGGAGCAGTTTCTCAGTCTCTTCTGAGCGGCGCCTCCTTCACCTTCATTATTGGTGCTTCATCATCAGGGATTCTGATTAGTGGGACAGAACACGGTCTGTGTGACTTGGACACTGGTTGATCCCACAGGCCGCTGGATGTGGATCAGACTGTAGATTGTGATCAGTGAGTCTAATTCAGCAGCGTGTTTCTGGACCTGCTGAGTGAGTGAGTGTATTTGAGTGTATTTGAGTGTGTGTGTGTTTGTGTGTGTGTGTGTGTGTGTGTGTGTGTGTGTGTGTGTGTGTGTGTGTGTGTGTGTGTGTTTGAGTGAGTAAGTGAGTGTGTGAGTGAGTGTGATTGTGTGTGTGAGTGTGATTGTGTGAGTGTGTGTGAGTGTGTGTGTGAGAGAGTGTGTGTGTGAGTGTGTGTGTGAGTGTGATTGTGTGAGTGAGTGTATTTGAGTGTATTTGAGTGTGTATGTGTGTTTGTGTGTGTGTGTTTGAGTGAGTGAGTGTGTGAGTGATTGTGTGAGTGAGTGTGATTGTGTGAGTGTGATTGTGTGTGTGAGTGTGTGTGTGAGAGTATGTGTGTGAGTGTGTGTTTGAATGAGTGAGTGTGTGAGTGAGTGTGATTGTGTGAGTGTGTGTGATTGTGTGAGTGAGTGTGATTGTGTGTGTGAGTGAGTGTGATTGTGTGAGTGAGTGTGTGAGTGAGTGTGAGTGTGATTGTCTGTGTGAGTGTGAGTGAGTGTGTGTGTGTGTGTTTGAGTGAGTGAGTGTGTGAGTGAGTGTGTGTGGGTGTGTGAGAGTGTGTGTTTAAATGAGTGAGTGTGATTGTGAGTGTGTGTGTGAGTGTGAGTGTGATTGTGATTGTGTGTGTGAGTGTGATTGTGTGTGTGATTGTGATTGTGTGTGTAAGTGTGATTGTGATTGTGTGTGTGAGTGTGATTGTGTGTGTGATTGTGTATGTGAGTGTGTGTGAGTGAGTGTGAGTGTGATTGTGTGTGTGATTGTGTATGTGAGTGTATGTGTGAGTGAGTGTGATTGTGTGTGCGTGTGAGTGAGTGTGATTGTGTGAGTGTGTGTGAGTGAGTGTGATTGTGTGTGTGAGTGTGAGTGTGTGTGTGCGTGTGTGTTTGAATGAGTGTGTGTGTGAGTAAGTGTGAGTGTGATTGTGTATGTGATTGTGATTGTGTGTGTGAGTGTGATTGTGTATGTGATTGTGATTGTGTGTGTGAGTGTGATTGTGTGTGTGAGTGTGATTGTGTGAGGGAGTGTGATTGTGAGTGTGTGTGTGAGTAAGAGTGTGATTGTGTGTGTGATTGTGTATGTGAGTGTGTAAGTGTGTGTAAGTGTGTGTGTGAGTTTATGTGGACCGGAGTCTGAGTTGGAGCCTTTCATCTTTGACAACATCCTAAGGGGTTGAGCGGGTGGTGAGGTGGTGTGGGTCGGGCGTGAGCGGGGTGGTGTGGGTGGGTTTGGGTGAGCTGAGGGGGTGGGGGTGTATGATGGGGGGGGGCATTGTGATTTTTTTGTGTGAAGTATTTCAAAGGCCTCGGCAGCTTCAGCCGCTCTGCTGTTCCCCATAAGCAAAAACTGTTCCTCACACTGTCCTCTCTGACTCTGACTCTCAACCCCTTATTCTCTAACTCTGACTCTCTGACTCTGAACCCCTTATTCTCTGACTCTGACTCTGAATCCCTTATTCTCTGACTCTGAACCCCTTATTCTCTGACTCTGACTCTCAACCCCTTATTCTCTAACTCTGACTCTCTGACTCTGAACCCCTTATTCTCTGACTCTTACTCTCTGACTCTGAACCCCTTATTCTCTGACTCTGACTCTCTGACTCTGAACCCCTTATTCTCTGACTCTGACTCTCAACCCCTTATTCTCTGACTCTGACTCTGACTCTCTGACTCTGAACCCCTTATTCCTGGTTGATCCTACAGGCCGCTGGATGTGGATCAGACTGTAGATTGTGATCAGTCTAATTCAGCAGTGTGTTTCTGGACCTGCTGAGTGGGTTGATTAAGATTTAGGAATTTAGTGCAGAAATAACCACAGATTCCTCATAATTGATCCTGCCGGCTGGAACTAAGCGCTGACAGCCTCGATTGGAGAGTAAGACCATGCAGCCCGACGGCACCTGAGCCCAGAAAGGCAAACAAGCTGTAATGATATCTGTAATGTGTCTGTGAGTGTGTGTGAGGGAGTGTGAGGGAGTGTGAGGGAGTGTGTGTGAGTGTGTGTGAGTGAGTGTCTGTGAGTGTGTGTGAGTGAGTGTGTGTGAGTGAGTGTCTGAGTGTCTGTGAGAGTGTGAGTGAGTGTGTGTGTGGGTGTGTGAGAGTGTAAGTGAGTGTGTGTGTGTGTATGTGTGTGTCTGACTCTCTGACTCTGAACCCTTTACTCTCTGATCCTCTAAATCTCTGACTCTCTGACTCTTCCGAGCGCTGGGAGAGTAAAAGGTATTTTTGTTTCTTTTTAATTTTCCATAAATCATAAATGAAGCTAAGAGGAAAAGCAAAGTCTCACTCCAGCCTGGGCAGTAACTCCAGACGCTTGTAGATCACAGTTACTCAGCTGTGGGCCAGAATTGTTCTCTTAAACTTCAAACCACGACTCTGCAGTAATAATTCCTGGGTTTTTAAAAATAAAGTGAAAAGTGATGGTCACAGTTATTCAGATGTTTCTACTGAGCTTCTGAGAAAGTGAACAAGATTCAGGAAACCAGTGAGCAGCCTTCTCCTTTACGTTCTGTGTAGGAACACCTGTCATTGGCCTGGTGGCCTCTTCACAGAAACTACAGGACTAACTTACAGTTTCTAATAAATCAAAATATTCTATTTCTAAATCTATTTAAATCTTTAAATCCAGTATAATTTATTATTCATATAAAAAAGAAGAACACAGAAGCTTCAGCAGTTATTGTTTGCATGTAGCTGGTATAATCTGTTTCCTTTCATTATCTACAGATCCTCAAACTCCACACGCTTTATCTGAATATCTGTTTAACCCTTAACTAGCCAGAAGCTGCCAGCAGGTCCAGACTTCCATTCTTCAGCCCTGTAACTCAGATCTCCTTCTTTTTATAAAGGTCTGAGTCCTTCTCCTCTTGGTTACAGTCTTGGTTATAGTGTGTGGTACTGGGGGCGGGACAAAGTGCTCCAGGTCCCTGATTGGTTTAGGAAAAGAATGCATGCAGGTGTAATTAGCTCTTTAACAACTTGAGGTGAGCTGTTCTGTTACTCTTTTGAAAAGTTGTGTATTATAGAACTGCAGGTTACCTACAGTCATGTTACCCATATAATTAGTCCTATAACCCAAGTCATATTAGTGTAAAAGTCTATAATATAGTATAATATAGTATAATTTGTATTTACTGCTGTGGAGTAAAAGTGAATAACACTCCTTGAGCCGTCACATTGTTCTGCTGGCTTTTAAAAAAAAATCTTTGAAAAATTGCTGTCAGTCTGAACACAGACGGGCATGTGCTTGAGGAAATACTCTGTGGAACTGAGAGAGAGAGCGAAACCATTTGGGGCTCAGAGAACGAGAGCAGGGGGAGAAAGGCCAATTGGAGCTTTGCAGACACGTCTACCTCAGCTGCTTAATGGCTCGAATCTAACACAGGCCAATTAAAAGACAGGCGTAGTGCACAAGGGTGGGCTCCATTCATTTGAGAGGAAATTGAGGTTGAAATAATGTATTGTGCCATTTCATGGGCCAAAGCTGAGCAAATAGCGGCCTTTACCAACAGCATCACTGCCACAGAATACAGAGAGAGAGTGAGACATAAAGAGAGAGAGAAACAGTCGTCTCATTTTAAACCTTTTTATAGCTTTGTTATATTTTTGTCATTGCAGTGGGTTTAGTGAAAAATAGAGCAGAGAAACATCACGGCTAAACCTACAATACAGGACAATACAGCGAGCGAAATCAGGAAAACCAAAAAGACATTCAACTTAAATATAATTTATTATGGATTTAATGAAAGTAGCTTTAGTAGCTGCTTCAATCATGAAACATCAGCATCAGTACTATTTATTTATTTCATTGATCAGGGACAGTGCTCATTAATAAAGTATTATGAATGTGGATTAGCCAGATTTAGCCCAAAAGGGACATTTGTATCTCTTGTCCGTGGTCAGTTTATAAGAAACACCCTACAGTAACACTTCTGATACAATGAAACCTACAGTATGAAATAGAACTTAGGAGACAGAAGTGATCACAGTAGAAATGCACATCTGGTTTCACAGCTGGTAATAAATGACACTCGAAAAGGAAAAGGAAGTCTTATCTCTGAGTTCAGGGAACAAACGAGCAGCTTAAACAACCACTAAGCAGGAAAGTAGAGTTTCTGTCTCTACATGTTTTGTTTTTGAAAAAAGGAAAGTAAGAAAAACTGAAGCAGCTACAGTTAGCTACAGATAGAGCATTTAAGCCCTGCGAGAGTAACGTCCATTACATTACTAACATCTGCTTCTGCTTCTGACCTTTCGTTAATGTCACATGTCACACACTTTCACATCACTGGTGGACTGTGTGACACGACAGTGACCTTGCTGTTTTTTCTGCTTTCTAAATGGTAAAATAAAGCTCTCAGGTGTAGAATTTATGCTTTAGTCATTTGTAACTTAGTTGTTTTGTGTGTTCTGGCACCACAAATCAGATCCCACTTTTTTGATGATCAATGAAACAATGACAATCTGCAGCATTGATACCTTAAATCAGCAGCTTGAGGATCACGGTGCTGCTCCACTGACTGTATCAGGGAGGACAGCGTCTCTAGCGCTGCTACTCCGGGCTCGGAGCGCTGCTAACTGCACTATGGAGCTCTGGTGAAGTGAGCAGGCCGGCGCTCTCCAGAACTGTGAGCGTAACACTACATAACAGCAAGAATTACACTTTCTGATTTACACTGTAGGGGGAGCAAGAAAATACCACTGCTGATACACTGATACACTGCTGATACACTGCTGATACACTGATACACTGCTGATACACTGCTGATACACTGATACACTGCTGATACACTGCTGATACACTGCTGATACACTGATACACTGCTGATACACTGTTGATACACTGCTGATACACTGCTGATACACTGCTGATACACTGCTGATACACTGATACACTGCTGATACACTGCTGATACACTGCTGATACACTGATACACTGCTGATACACTGTTGATACACTGCTGATACACTGTTGATACACTGATACACTGTTGATACACTGCTGATACACTGCTGATACACTGATACACTGCTGATACACTGTTGATACACTGCTGATACACTGTTGATACATTGATACACTGCTGATACACTGCTGATACACTGATACACTGCTGATACACTGATACACTGCTGATACACTGCTGATACACTGCTGATACACTGATACACTGCTGATACACTGATACACTGATACACTGCTGATACACTGCTGATACACTGATACACTGTTGATACACTGCTGATACACTGATACACTGCTGATACACTGTTGATACATTGATACACTGCTGATACACTGCTGATACACTGATACACTGCTGATACACTGTTGATACATTGATACACTGCTGATACACTGCTGATACACTGATACACTGCTGATACACTGATACACTGCTGATACACTGCTGATACACTGCTGATACACTGATACACTGCTGATACACTGATACACTGATACACTGCTGATACACTGCTGATACACTGATACACTGTTGATACACTGCTGATACACTGATACACTGCTGATACACTGCTGATACACTGATACACTGCTGATACACTGCTGATACACTGTTGATACACTGATACACTGCTGCTACATTGATACACTGTTGATACACTGCTGATACACTGATACACTGCTGATACACTGCTGATACACTGATACACTGTTGATACACTGATACACTGTTGATACACTGATACACTGCTGATACACTGTTGATACACTGCTGATACACTGCAGATACACTGATACACTGCTGATACACTGCTGATACACTGATACACTGCTGATACACTGCTGATACACTGATACACTGCTGATACACTGCTGATACACTGATACACTGCTGCTACATTGATACACTGCTGATACACTGCTAATGCACTGATACACTGCTGATACACTGCTGATACACTGATGATACACTTCTGATACACTGATACACTGCTGATACACTGATACACTGATACACTGCTGATACACTGATGATACACTGCTGATACACTGATACACTGCTGATACACTGATACACTGATACACTGCTGATACACTGCTGATACACTGCTGATACACTGATACACTGCTGATACACTGCTGATACACTGCTGATACACTGATACACTGCTGATACACTGCTGATACACTGCTGATACACTGTTGATACACTGATACACTGCTGATACACTGCTGATACACTTCTGATACACTTCTGATACACTGCTGATACACTGCTGATACACTGATACACTGCTGATACACTGCTAATACACTGCTGATACACTGCTGATACACTGCTGATACATTGATACACTGCTGATACACTGCTGATACACTTCTGATACACTGCTGCTACATTGATACACTGCTGATACGCTGATACACTGCTGATACACTGCTGATACGCTGATACACTGCTGATACACTGCTGATACACTGATACACTGCTGATACACTGCTGATACACTGCTGATACACTGATACACTGCTGATACACTGATACACTGCTGATACACTGCTGATACACTGATACACTGTTGATACACTGCTGATACACTGCTGATACACTGATACACTGCTGATACACTGCTGATACACTGCTGATACACTGCTGATACACTGCTGATACACTGCTGATACATTGATACACTGCTGATACGCTGATACACTGCTGATACACTTCTGATACACTGCTGATACACTGATACACTGATACACTGCTGATACACTGATACGCTGCTGATACACTGATACACTGATACACTACTGATACACTGATACACTGCTGATACACTGATACACTGCTGATACACTGATACACTGCTGATACACTTCTGATACACTGCTGATACACTGATACACTGATACACTGCTGATACACTGATACACTGCTGATACACTGCTGATACACTGATACACTGCTGATACACTGCTGATACAATGCTGATACACTGATACACTGCTGATACACTTTTTTAGGATTTCTCTATGCGTTCCATTTTACTCCAGAGCGTCAGACTGTGGTCCTGGTCCTGGTGGGCCACAGCCCTGCAGACTTCAGCATTCCTCCTCATTACACCTGATTCAACTCATCAGCTAATAAACAAGACCTTTATTAACTGAATTTGAAAACGCTAACCTCCGCAGAGCTGTGGTCTCAAAGGAACCTAGTTCCACATGCCTTCTCAAGCAGCGGAATGTACTCTGGTAAATCTCTCCAGAGGTGCACCTGACTGAATGTCATTTCCTGAAGGATTGATTAGATAGGGGCTGAGTGCTATCTGCGTATACTTAGACTTTTTTATGGAAATGTCTGCCTGAGACTGTTAGACACCAGGGGGTCTAACCTCCTCCAGCAACTCCTCCATGAGTGAGAGATCAACAAGAGCGGAGGGGTGAGAAGCAGGTAGAGGGTATCAGGTGTTGCAGTGTGATGGCGGAGAGATGGATGCGACCCCAAACAGCATGACAGGTTAAAAAAGCTCCAGCATTATGGAGCCATGTGTGCTGTGTGTCACGCCTCTCTCGCTCTCTCTCTCTCTTTCTCGCTCGCCCTCTCTCTCTCCTACTGTGGAATTACAGATATAATCACATTATAATTCTTCAGTATCAAAAAACTGACAATACCACATCAAAGTAGTGTTTAGATGTGTTGTGGATCAGTCAATTAATTAAATAAATGAAACAGAGTAGGTGGTGGCTTACTGTAGGGGTGATTGGTGGGCTTTAAGGGGTGCCCACCATTGCCATGACAACCCTGGTCGTCGTCAACACGTCATTCTAATAGTGACAAATGGTACTTATTACATCAGTGTTAATTTCCTCCTCAATCAGCCTCAGATGCAGATACTCAGGCCGAGCTGATCGAATTGTGTCAGTGTAATTACTGCCAGCAGACCCTATTAAAAGCATGGCTGCTGTATCCTGTGTCAGGCCTTATAGGCAGGCTTATCACTCAGTGGCACTCAGGGTTTTTCTGAGATGTGTCTGCATGCTGTTTACTGTCCGCTGATTGTGAGGGTATGATGGTATTTTCAGTGTTTAGTCACTGTAATTACTGCTGGCCTTTTTCAGTTTTTCTGCAGGCGATTGTGTCTGAGGTGCTCAGTGTACTGTCTCTGCAGCTGATCTTCCTGTCACGCAAAGTGTAAGCGGCATTAGTTAGGGGAGCGTGAAGCTGTATATTGGTGCGTATAGATTGTTGGATGATCAGAGGGAAAATAGTTATTATTTTGTTATTATTTTAGTTATTATCAAGATATCAAACAAATTAGAACAGGTAAAACACACCTGTCACCTTTCAAATAATCATGTTTCTTAGATAATTGCGATGGAGAAACTGTTTTCGGTTCCATACAGAACATTTGATGGATGGAACAAGAACCATTGTTGAAAATGGATGTGAACCCTTTCCTACACCTCTGTGTACAGACCAGACTGTTTAGGAGTGTTCACCAGCAGGAAGGCAGATCTTCAGGAGAAGGCTTAGTTGACCACTGGTGCATCTTATTGTCAATTCAATTCAAGCAGTATTTGGTTCAGCACCAGTTGTTTGGAGTGTTGCTGGGTTCATCACAGCAGTGTCTCTCACCGGAGATGCTACATTTCCTTCTGCTTGTTTAGACAGTTGAGGGAAAACAGTTCACTAATTGGACATATTTGAAATAAATGTGCTAATTGCTCCAATTTAGTTCACACTGTAATTGGGTGAAGATGTCTTTCTCCCTCCCTCCCTCCCTCTATTCTCTCTCTCTCTCTCTCTCTTTTTTTTTTTCTTAAACCTTCACACTTTCACTGAAACAATTTCTAATAATTTGTCTGCTTTTTTGAAGTTGGTCAAATAAACACATTTGCTGTACCGTTATTTCTTACACTGTGTGAAAAATGAACTAAAATGTGAAACATAATTAAACGTTTTCCGTTTCTACAGGATTATTTGCATTTCATGTTGGAAACGGCGTCGTGATTTAATCTGCTTCAATATGGTTTTACTTTAATTTCAGAATCCTATAAACTCTAAATCTCTTGGAGTGCCCAAACCTTTGCTTGGTGCTTCTTTCCTTTTTTACTTTAAAACTAAAAATAAATAAATTAATTAATGACTAGTCTTGAATAAAACTGTGGGAAGAATGTTTTGATTATGATCTGCTGTACTAGTATCACTACTGGTTAATATCCAGTAGTTGATCATTTATGTATTCCTTTTTGTTGAAAACATTTCGTCATACGGGACTGTGAGATCATTTCATGTTTCAAATGAGACGAGTTTACTAAACAAATTAGTGAAAAAGCTTCATAGTTATGTTTTTAATGAATTCATCAAAGGTAACAAATTGTGCAGTGTGGCAATATCATAAATTTTCTTATTTTTTTAACAGGGTACAAAATGAAATGATTCATGAGGGATCCAGTGACTCGGTTCATTGTTAAGAGGCACATTAAACACTTTCCTTACGAGATTACAGATTACATATTCATTACTTTTAGCACATATATTTTTATCTCTCTTTAAATATTCATGGCATTAATTGACGGATGTTGAGGAATGAAGTAAATCTGTGTTATTGGTGCTAGTTATCATAGCTATTTTTATTTTCTATACACAGTGCAGTTCTGCAGATCAAACTCAGGTCATTTATACACTAGTCTTGTTCATACAGATCAAAGTCAGTGTGTTTTGCTCTTCCAGTGGAGAGTTCTTCGGCCAGGGTCATGCAGGTACACTGACCCTAATCAGTCCTGATAAGACCTGATAATCCCCTGTAGAACTGCCAGCCTGGCTTCAGGATTTATCATTGATGAGCTGCAAACAAGCTAACCAGCCTAGTGTGTCCTGCTGTAACGTACGGCCATAATACTGCGCCTCCAGTGTGTCTAGAGGCCAAGGCGTGACTCTAAATACAGTTAGATCAGGGTCCAGTAGAAATCTGCGTCTTTCCTTTTGGACAAACAGCAGAAGAAGACAGAAGGAAAACATCTAACAAAAATAAACTCAGAGACACAGCGGCCTTCCGGTCAGTCTTTTATTATGAGGTTATTTTACTGGTCACTCTTGGCAGTGTGCCACGGTGTTCTTGGATGTATGCTAACAAATAACTGATTTTGGTTCTATACAGAACATTTGGATGGATGGATCAGGAACCCTTGTTGTAAATGGGTGGGAACCTTTCCCTACAACATTTTCAGAATTGCACTCAGACGTTCAGGGACTCCCACATCTTCCTTCTCTTGTACAGCTTTTATCTGAAGGCCCAATCCTTCCTAAAGCCCTCCTTCAGACTTGAACCAGCACTGTTTTATAGGCCCAGTTTGTTCATAGTTTGCGGTCCTGCTCACAGAAATCATAATATTCACCTTTTAATGAGTGGCAGAACGTTTCTAGAGCCTCCACATAATTCTGTATGTCTTGTTTTTTTTATATTAAAGATGGGCTGGTTTTTGTGTTTAATTTTTTAAATAATCATTTACACATACTGCATTTTCTCTCACACACTCCCACTCCCTCTTCCCACTGCTGGTAGAGGGGGTCTTGCACAACTGCATTTAAACGAGGAGCCAGAACCCCCTCAGGATATCAAATCCTGGGCTCCTATTTCTAACTAGGTCATTGCTTACAATAGCTGCAGACTCCCTTTCCCCCCACTTTGCCTCCTTCATACTCCCTTACCCTCAAACCCTATATGCCACTAGCTGTGTTGGGCAGCCTGTATGCTTCCACAGCCAATGAATTTGGATCTGATTTAGGCTTTTTCACAGTTGCTGAGGGTAAAGAAGGTGCAGGTAATTTACAGCAGTGCAACTAATAGTGCATCAAATAAAGTCTAATGGTTAATATAAACCCATGGGTGAACTGTCACTGTTGTAGCAAAATTGCATCTCCAAAATGAGAACATAGGAGGAAAAATGTTCTGACCTTTTAAACTGTGCTGATAGTTCTCCTAGAGGTCTTCAAGGAGGGGAAGACGATTCTTTACGAAAAAAAAAAAACATCAGTTTGTCAAAAACACGAACGTATATTAAAAGTATATATAAGGTACTTTCAATTATTTACATGGATATAAATTATTTTAACTTTTGTGAAGTTTTTTGACCATTTGATTGAATTTCTACATTTCCCTTTCTGTCTGTCTCTCTCTCTCTCTCTCTCTCTCTCTCTCCCTCTCTTCTAGGATCAAGATATCTCATTACATCCACAGGGGCCTTGTATATTCTGGATGTGCAGTCGGAGGATGCGGTGAACATCTACCGCTGCACCACACGCCATCGCTACACAGGAGAGACCAGACAGAGTAACAGTGCCCGACTACTTTTGTCAGGTGAGGCTGAGTGTGTTTAGGGTTAGAATGATATACTGTGATCAAAATCCCACCAATAAGTAATCAATATTTAGTGACCACACCTCTGCAGAAAACCATCTGTTTACATCTTCTACAGCATTTTACACTCACACGTACATTTTCTGTTTTACAGGAAGAATTTAAAGAATCATTTCTGTTAACATAAAACATATAAAATGTTTTAGCAGTTCTGTAAAGTAAGTTCGATAAAGTAAGAAAAATAAGAGCTAATCAGCAGAAACACTGTGAGTTTACTTACATTTAAAAATTTTACTTTTTATTTCAAATTCACAGTTGACAAATCAGTCATTTTATTCAGTGAAGACGCTTTTAAATAAAACTAATTACTTGAATAAAATTTCCTGATAGTAGTTATGAGAATTTTGAGCTCACTACTAATGGGGCTCAGAGTGGCTCTCCAAGCAGTCTAATGCACTACCACTATGGTCTGAGGGGTTGTGAGTTTGAATCCCGAGCCATGCTGCTTTGCCATCAGCAGCCGTAGTCTGAGAGAGAACAACTCTCCGAGCGAGTCAGCTGCCTGAAGATGCTGCATCTGTGGCAGTTAGAAAAGAGGCGGTGTCTGACTTCACATGTATCGGAGGAGATGTGTGTTAAGTACTTGCCCTTCTAGTGTCAGGGGTATTTCTAGTGCTAGGGGCTGCACTGATATCATATTTAAATATCTTAATAATGTTTTAATTGTATTCTTATTTAGATTACCTTTGCTTATAAAACAATATACCTTAATAAAAAAAGAGCTTTTACATGATACTTTATCATGAGAACTAGGTGAGCTGGATAGTTTTTACAGGTGGAGATTCTTCTACTCTCTCTGTTTTTCAATCTCTCAGAACCTGTCGATTCTGCACCAGTCATTCTGGATGGCTTTGAGCAGAAAGAGGTCATGGTTGGTCATCGGGTGGAGCTGCCCTGTAAAGCGTCCGGTCATCCTCCACCCCGATACCGATGGCTAAAGGACAACAGCCCGCTGGAGTCAGACAGTCGCTTCCACCAGAGCGTCTCTGGTCTTCTGATCGAGGCCACACGGGCCAGTGATGGGGGCAACTACGTGTGCGAAGTGTGGAATAGCTTTGGCAATGCTAAAGTGGTGGGCAAATTGGTGGTCAAACGTGAGTTTTGGCTACTTTTTCCTTGTTCTCATACTCGCAGGATATTGCACACTGTTTCTTGTTCTAATGAGATTTTCTGCTAATTTCAGTTAAATTAGGTACAGACTGATAAAACATCCCCAGAATTTCCTTTGCTGTTACACTGGTATACAGACACAGAGGACATAAAAATACATATGATTTCCGAATATATCAGTTGACAGTATGTAGTGATATTCTTCTGTATCAGACTAGAATGAACTAGATGTTCTCACTTAAAGCTGATTTTACCTCCAGAACACAGGTTTAAAATGACCTGTATTTTTCTGTCATTGTTTTCATCTAGAAGACATGAGCAGCTTGTGAGAGTCTGATGTTTAGTCTATAAACAATCAGAAAATAATTTTTATGGACATTTCTAAATTATCATAATTATGTAAAACTTTCAACAAAATAGTAACAATAATGTCAGACTATTTCTATTAGTCCATTCAATTTATATTATTCTCACAGTGTAAACTCCTCTGTGTGTGTGTGTGTGTGTGTGTGTGTGTGTTCGTATGTGTGTGTGTGTGTGTCTGTGTGTGTCTGTCCTTCTCCAGAGCCACTGAAAGCAGTTGTCAGCCCTCGAAAGGTTCGGGGCAGTGTGGGCAGTCAGGTGTCTCTCTTCTGCAGCGTCACAGGCTCGGATGAATATGACATCACCTGGTACAGAAATGGCGAGAGGATCCAGCATGGCCCGAATGTCCGCATCACTGGCATCAGTCATGAAAACCTGGTGATGGAGGGCATGGCCAAGAGTGACGGAGGAGCCTACCAGTGTTTTGCTCGCAACGGCAAGATGTCCACACAGGACTTTGTGCAGGTCATCTTGGAGGGTAAGTCTAATCACCAGGCAGGCCGACATCTCTCAGTCAAACCTGGATGGTGACACTTTCACACATTGTTCACATAAGGGGTCAGTGTGTGCCACCGCCTACCAGCAGAGGGCGATGGCAGCGAGGCAATGTTACCCAAGGAAACTCCAATTCCCAGAAATCCTAGGGGGTAATTAGTGCCAACCAGACACACCTGGTGGTCACAGCATTTAAGGCTGTGAGAAACAGCACTTCTCTGTCACACCTTTGTAGAGGGGTGACAGACAGACAGACAGACAGACAGACAGACAAAGACACCCATTACCTGTGCTCACTGGTGGAGCAGTAGTAAGGTGTTGGACTTCCAGGGTTGCTGGTTTAAAACCAGCTGGGAGCAACTTTCCTCCCACAGTGACAAAAACACCCACAGTGACATTACCCACATCCTCACATCACTGAAGGTCCCTCTCTGCACCTGGCTACGCTCCCTGACTGGCTTGAAATACCGTCAACCATCAACTCTTTCTTTTCTACTATTCTATCGGCCAAACGACGCCTGGATTAGCTAAAATTTCACTGAGCAATTGAGTAGAGAGTTGGCCATCCTTCTCACCCAGGGAAGAGCCAGTTATGCTGTCTTGGAAGCTCAGCTGCAGTTGACTTTGACTCTGGCTTTGTCTGTAATTAGACTTCCCAATCTCAAAGACCAGCACAGTGTGCTCCTCACCCTCCCAGGGTCTGGTGCGTTAAATGTGATTGAGGAAAGTTCTAATGAGTGGGTACGTTCGCAGCTCTTCCTCTGTCAGGAGTGATATAGTGATTGTAGCGTGCCAAAAGATCAAATGTACACAGTGTTCCCCTCTCTGCAGTGGGTCTTGTCTGATCAACTACATTTGGATTAAGGTGGAAATTCTGTAAATGTAATTTATTCCCAGACTATCACCTAAAGTTGAGGTGAATGGTGCCCTTGGACATTAAGTGTCTATCTGAGCCTGGTTGCTGGGGCAACTGTCTCCCATATCCACAGACCTGTATAAGAGATATTGATAATCTATAATGATGTGGAGCTAGCCTGGATGATCAGAGAGCAAAAAAGAGTGATGATTTCAAAGACGCTGAACTTGAAAACACGGCTTACTAAAAGAAGCGAGAGAGAGATTAAGCACGAGAGATGGAATAGAGTGAACTGATGAATTTAAAGGACCATCTATTTGCAGTAGTGTCCTCTTTGTGCATTTACCTCGATGTGGCTGTTCTTCTAATTAAATGTTTGTAAACATGCAGATAAATCATCAGTTTTTGAGCCTTTATATTTAATCCATTAGTAAATGCAGAGACACAGACACTGATTTCATTGCTGAGTTGACTCGTTGAGAAAGAAATGGAAAGTCATCCTACCCTTGCTGCATCTATTGCTATTCTATATCCACATTAAACAAATGGAGTCTAAAGTTGTACAATATTTTATATTGTTATATTATTGATCTCAGAACCAAAATACAGAAAATCCCATAGAAAAAAGAGGTAGATATAATTCAGTGTAAAAGTCAGTAGAGAAACATTGATACCAGTGGTAGGGTAACCTTGAGTTTTAACCTCTGTTTTAATAATTTTATATCAGATAAGCTTAGAGAGCACACACAATCTTACAGAAAAGAAACTATTTATTCAATTCAGTTCAGTTCAGTTTTATTTCTCTAGTTTTTTTACAACAAATGTTGTCACAGAGCAGCTTTACAGAGATCCAAGCCTCTTTTAAGCAAACTAGTGGCGACGGTGGCAAGGAAAAACTCCTTCAGGTCGAGAGAAAAAAACTTTGAGAGAAACACGACTCAAAAGGGGAACCCGTCCTCCTCAATGACGTTTTGATGCATTTTAAACAAAATCAAGTGAAGCACCTGAGTGATCCAGGCTGCAGTGACCCTGAATCAGAGAACAGCGCCTTCATCGTTCCCAGAATGATCACTACAACTGAAATGTTGTCATTGTGGTTAAATACTGTGTTGCCCACTGCTTAAGGTGTATTCTGTGTGTGTGTGTGTGTGTGTGTGTGTGTGTGTGTGTTTTCCTGTTCTCTGTTCTTCAGATGGCACACCAAAGATCCTCTCAGCCTTCAGTGAGAAAGTGGTCAGTCCAAATGAGCCTATCTCTCTCGTCTGTCATGTGAAAGGCACTCCTCTGCCCACCGTCACCTGGACACTGGACGATGACCCGGTCATTAAGGACAGCCATCATCGCATGGACCGCATCGTCACTGCAGAGAGTCACGTGTTAAGCTACCTGAACGTCTCCCACACGCAGGTCACTGACGGCGGGGTCTACCGCTGCACGTGCAACAACTCGGCCGGATCGGTCTCCTACCAGGCGCGAATAAACGTAAGAGGTGCTTGTCAGATCAACTCCTCCAACACAAACTAATCACACAGTTAAACACACACTGTTCAGCACAGGCCTTCTCTGCTTTAGTTCCTGTTTATGAGATGATGTCCCAAGTTTCATTCTCCCTGTTCAAAAGTTTGGAATCAGAATGGTTCAGATCATTAGAGTTTTATATGTGTCCAGATAGAACATTTTTTTCATTAGGTATTCATTTAATGTGTTTACACATTACTGTAAGACATTACTCTGTAACTACAGGGACTGCTGGAGCTTCTCCTCACTAATACAAGTGTGTAATAACACATTTGGCCATTCTTTTATGGTAATATACTGTAATACGTTCATTTATTGTTCAAATATAAATAGTTCTTTGTGCTCTATACATTTCTGTAAATGTACTGCCCTTAAAAATGCTCTCTTCTTCACATAACATGGGCACAGCGGCTCAAGCTGATTTCTACCTCTTCACAACAGGTCCTGCCAGTATCCGCCCAATGAAAAATCTCACTGCCATCGCCGGCCGGGACACGTTCATTCACTGCCGCATCATCGGCTACCCTTACTATTCCATCAAGTGGTACAAAGATTCTAATTTGCTCCCGTTCAACCATCGCCAGCGTGCCTTTGAAAACAATGGCACGTTGAAGCTGTACAATGTGCAGAATTCAGACGAGGGAGAGTACACCTGCTATGTCCTGGTGGATCCTGAGAAACAGATTCATAGAAGCGTCCATGTCACTGTGAAAGGTCAGTCTGAGTGTGCCAGCAGGATTTGTTAAATGATCGACTGAAGCCTTTGGTTGTAGTTGTTGCTGCTAAATGTGTTACAACCACAACTGGGTTCAGGGGTGGAATTATGTTTGTTGACGTTTGGTGCACTAAGCTTTCCAAACATTTATCTTTCAATAAGTGAAAGGACCATTACATTTAAATTATATACATAAAAAATACAAATCTCACGTATTTCGAGTTTACTCAGGTCATCTTTGTCTTATTTTACTTTTAATTTGAGCAACCCCGTGTTTCTAAAATCAAAACAGAGGAAATAGGGAGAGGAGCAAGTACTCTCAGAGCACTGTAGGTGTCATTTCTGTAGGTGTGTTTACTCTAGGTGTTTTAACATGTTTAAAAACATAAATGTGTTTTTAATTGCAGTTAATACAACGTTGTTTCACAACAGTGCTGTGATGTGATTTCTTTTCGTAATAACATTGAAATGTGGTTATTCACATTTAAATAATGTGAATAATGTTCTGTACACTGGGTAACCTGCCAGAAAAAAATCCTGTTGATCCTTTTGGTTCTACAGCGATCGTTTCCTCACGCATCACATCACCAACACCAACATATGCTCACTTCATTACATCATAAGCTACGGTCATGCTCTTATTATTTTGAGTGGAGGGTATCATGTGGAGATGCCATGGGGGAAAAAAACACCTCCATGATTGAGTTAGCTAATTTGCTCCACTCGTGCTTAAAATTCTGAAGCAGCTCAGAGGGAATCCCCAGAGTCCATTATCCCCACTTTGTTGTGAATTAAATAAGCAGTGAAGTGCTGCTTTAGTTCGGCGTTATTTTAACTCATTGATTCTCAAACGCGACAGGCTGACGCGTACCATGGCTGGAGAGTCCCCGGAGAATGCATTATGCTGAATTTGCCGGAGAAGGAAATAACCCTTTTACAGTTGTCTTTTTTTTCCTCCCTTCGCTGCTCTGCTTCTCCCCTCATTAGTTCACATTACATTTCCTCCTTGGTGAAATCTGTAGATTCAGAGCAGTAATGACTCATTTCAGAGGCAGAGAGGAACCACATGATTACAAACAGCCAATTATCATATATTTATGATCACGTGCTTGTCCCTTTCGGCTTGTCTCCATATAATGTGCTGTAGAATTACACAAATTCAAGACAATCTGAATGTACATTTTGATTGTGTTGTGTGCATGATTATGTCATCATTAAGTGGAGTTAATATTGGAACTAAAAATTGGCGACAGTTGGAAAAGGAGGAGGCTGACTTTGCCTGTATGGGACGAGACATGTTTTTGGAAAGACATATCCTATTAGATAAGGAGCTCAGATAGAGGGAGCTCAGAACAAGTGGGTTAACCTCTAAGCTACAGCAGAGGAGCTCAGTGTGTGGTGGGGCAGATTTTTACTTTCTGGACCTGAATTTTTCATCTGTAGTTTCTAACTGTGTCCCCCCCCCCCCTTTCGCTCTCAGTGCCGCCTCTGATTCAGCACTCAGACTCTCAGAGTGCCTCTATAGGCCAACGGGTCTTTATCCCCTGTGTGGTGACCTCTGGTGACCTGCCCATGTTCATCACCTGGCACAAAGATGGCAAACCCATCAACGACAGCCTGGGTGTCACAATCGACAAAATCGACTTCACCAGCTCCCTGCGCATCTTCAACCTTTCTGAAATCCACAACGGCAGCTACACCTGCATCGCCCGCAATGAGGCCGCCACCGTCGAGCACAGCATCCAGCTCATCGTTAAAGGTCAGAGGTCAATGGTTGGGCTTTGAGGATGAATACTTGACCCTACCATAGGTAACATCTTGGTTGGACTATGTATATGTCCACCTTGGTCACAGTGAAGTGGCCTTTGTTATTGGATAGAACTTTCTGAAGAAGCACACACTCACTCAGAGCAAATTCACACTGCTATGCGAACTCAGATATTTCCAGATCAGAACCCCATTTAAAACTTCTGAAATGTGACCAAGAGGAAGATGGATGGTCACAAGCGATTGACCTGCATTAACCCCTTAACACCCCAAGGCTTATTACACACAATACGGCATATTACTCAGTAACTACAGGGACTTCTGTACAAACTGCTGGGGCTTTTCCTCACTAATTATGTTTAATCAGAGTTACAGAATAACAGCAGTCAATGTGATCTTTGTCATAAGTGTCATTTTTGATAGATTATGATACATATCTTTATATATCACATAAATGACACAGAAACCCTGAACAATCATGTTCCTAAAGCAGAGGAGTAGATTAGGCAGAAGCAGGTGTTTATTTACGTGTTTATTAATATGTTCTGATTTTTGTTCTATAGTTCCACCACATTTTGAGGTGCAGCCTCGGGATCAGGATGGGATTTATGGGAAGTCTGTCATCCTGAACTGCTCAGCTAAAGGAAACCCAATCCCTACTATTGTTTGGAAGCATTCAAAAGGTAAACAAATCTGATGATGATGGTGGTGGTGGTGGTGATGGTGGTGAATAGACAGTGATGGCTAAGTAGTAAGAGCACCAGGCTATTGATGACAGGGTTGTGGGTTCGATACCCGGGCTTGGCAAGCTGCCACTGTTGGGCCCTGGAGCAGGGCCCTTCACCCTCTCTCCACCCTGGGCGCTACAGCGATGGCTGCCCACCGCACCAAGCATGTGTTCTTACTGTGTGTGTTTGCTCATTAGTGTGTGTGTGTGTGTGTGTGTGTGTGTGTGTGTGTGTGTGTGTGTGTGTGTGTGTATGTGTGTGTGTGTGTGTTTACTGCACTGAGGGGTTAATGGTACAGGCCAAATTGCATCAGTCTCCAACGCTAATGGTGCAAATGCTTGTCTTGTCTTAGTTAAGCTTTGAGAATGGGGATGCAGAACCCATGTTGGGGTGTTTTCCCTCACTGAAGCAGATTACAGAGCAGAATCTGCAGAGGCTGAAGATGCAGCTTCAGTAAAGGAGCTCTGACCACGTCCAGCAGATTAGCAAAATGCTGTCTATGTGAGGTGGGGAAGGCCCAGCACTGTGGCGACTGATATGTGAGAATAGTCCCTGGCTGAGAGCACTTTAAAAAAAGAAAAACTTACCATTCATATTTACTTCATTTAGGTGACAGTTCACACAATCCTTTGTCTGGATTTTCCAAACAATGCTTGTAGCTATTCTTTTGGAAGATTGAACGGCCTCAGAAACACACATTACTGCCTTGTTTGTTGAGAAATCAGTGTGTTAACAAGAGTGCTATTGGTTCAGTGTGCTAATTCATTTGTAGTGGGTGTCTTTTTGTCCTTCCAGAATTAGCATATTTGTTGCATATTTTGCAAATGTGTTGCTCTGTTCTTCATATGCTGGGTACATGTTAAATTTAGGCTTAATATTTAGTTATTTTTCAGGATTTAAATCAGATATTTAAATGATATCGATATCGGAACTGAGGAGCTGAAGTGTAGAAGTTTGGGCCTGCTTTTGTGATCTGCTAATCAGTGTTTGGAGCTAATTTGGACTCCATAAAAGGTTTTAAGTATACTAAGAATCTCCTCCTCTCTGATCTCAGGGGCAGGTGTTCCTCAGTTTCAGCCGATTGCCCTGAACTCAGGCTCCCGGGTGCAGCTGCTGGAGAAAGGCTCTCTCCTGATTAAACACGTGCTGGAGGAAGACAGTGGATACTACCTGTGCAAAGTCAGCAACGACGTGGGCGCCGATATCAGCAAGAGCATGTACCTGACCGTCAAAAGTAAGGATCCTCACACAGCAGTGTGTGCGTGTGTGTGTGTACACTGGGTACATGTCTGTTTGGTGTGTATGTTTGTTGCTGCTATATTGATAAAGGATGTCTGATTATGTGTGGTGTGGGGTGTGTGTGTGTGTTTACGTGTACACTGGCCTGGACAGAGTCTCTGGTAGTGTGGGCCTGAGGGCGGCTCTCTGCCCAGTTGAGTGTTGTGAATCCGCTGTTGTCCGTCTTGCTGAGCTGAGTGTTTGTTGAGTAACCAAATACTTCCCCTCCATTACTTCCACAACACAACACCAAACACTGCTCTAAAAGGGGAGCATGGTGGCCACTTTTGTTGGTTTAGCCTGCTTGTTCATTCACCCAACCATCTACTATCTACTCTCTAAGCCCCTAAATCCAATACACCTGATTTTCTGTCCTACTGTAGTATTATTAGTATTATTATTTTTATATATATTATTTTTCTATTTTCTATTATATAAGTATTATAAGACATATAAACTTTCAGATATAATTAATGTCCTTCATTTGTAGTTTCACATTTCAGAGCAAAAACACTGTTTCATAAAGAATTCAAAAGTAATTAATAGTGTGATTTAAATTCTTTATTAGGGATTAAGATTACCGATCACAGATTAGATGACGGTTGATGTGGTTCTTTTCATGGAGGCTCTGATACAGTTAGTTGTACAGACTAAACCTCTGTAGAAATAAGCTTTAATGTTACAGGAAGTGGACGCTGTTCTTTATCCACACAGTCAGGAGCATCTACCTCTGATCTGCGCTTCCTCTCCTCCTTTATCTCATTCCTCCCTCATTTTCTTTCTTTTCTAATCCGGCTGGTTGGAAGTCGCCTGCAGGATCAGAAGGGAAATTGTGCTCAGCCTGTGACCAATTGTGCATGGAAAAGAGGGAATCGCTTTGGCATGGCATCCTGCTCCCAACACACACACACACACACACACATTGCTTTTCTCAGCTCAGTAGAGTACACATTTTACTGCACTCCATTGGCCGGCAGTGAGGAGGTTAGATGATGTGAGTGTGTAGGATGAAGGAGAGTGTAGATATCCCACTGAGGCCCGGTGATGTGGCCTAGTTTCCCAGGACGCCCCGGTGCTAGTGGCAGAGTGAGGGTTGAAATGCATTTTGTGTACACACACATACACACACACACACAAACACACACACACACACACACAAGGTTATTTTAACAGTTTAAGAGATATGACCTACGCTGACCGCTGCTGCTACAGGGAACAACAGACACAGATGAGTTTCTCTTTTTCATCGGATTCATTCGATTCGAGCGTGAGTTCACTAATAGAAGTCGAAGGTCATTATTGTTCATTTACTGTAATTTAAAATGTAAATGCAGTTTTGTGGCCTTAATTAAAACGTTATGTAAGAAATGACCTCTCTATGACTTTGACAGGTTCTGATGCAAGTGAGAATGGCTAAAAGGTTCATATCGCTTAAAAATAAACACTCTTAATGGGTCAAAACCTACTGTTCGCTCTTCAGTCCATACAGTACCCTCTGAGCGGGTTGGAGAGGGGGGGCTAATTCTGAGGACCGAAACATGAGCAGAAAATCAGGGCAGGAGTGAGAGTTTCAAAGAAGATGCAAACTTCTCGTCTGCAGAAAGAATCTGAAGGAGAGATGAACCACAGATATTCTGCAAAGAGGTTTTATAGACTGATCAGACCAAGATGAAGCTCTATCAAAGTGTGGAGAAGAGAAGGATCTGCTCATGGTCACTGTGGTTTTTTAAAGCCAAATAGAGAAAACAAAGGCATAAGTGCTGGTCAGGAGTGGCGAGTGTTGGGCAGCTCCAGTTAACAGTGGTTGTCTTTCTCTGTTTGAGATGTAGCTGTAGCCTCGAACACTCCTGCTCTATTTTACATCCTAGTAATATTACTAGATATTTAACATATACGTGCTGGCTGTCAGGATGGAGGATTGTTGGCTGTGCTGAAGATTTTTCACATAATTGAAAAATGTTGAACTAAATGTATAAAATAATCAAATAGAATAACCTTTATATGTCTAAATATGTTTGTCCAGTTACATTTGAGTCCAGTTAAATTTGAATTAAAGCTGAATTTTAACTGATTTATGTGCAATATATTTTGAGGTGTACAAAACTGTCGTTCCTGATTTGTATAATATCTTTTCATGTGGCCCAAAATCCCTGGCAGCGCCTCTTGTTACAGATGCAGGTACTTTGGTTCTGTGAGGATTTTTACTTTTAAACTGAAGCAATTTTATATTTAATGTTTAAAAAATTCTGGTGTCTGAGGTTGAGGTAACAGTAAGGTTCAACATTAATTGGTTTCAGAAATACAATCATGTGTATGTTTGTGTGCATGTGTATGTGTGTGTGCATGAATGAGCCTTTGATCTCCAGAGATGCTGCTCTCGGTTTAAGAGTAATAACATTTAGAGAACTTTTTTCTTTTTTTTCCTCACTTAAAATTTAAACATGTCATGCAAAATAAATCAGCACGCTGGTGTGTGTGTGTGTGTGTGTGTGTCACTGCTACACAGAGCTTCAGACTGAATAAGAAATGAGACTTAAATGTTCATAGGCCTCAGTCTGACACACTCAATCACATCAGTTTGCCCACTTCCCACTCCAGCCGCCTCCCGCCCCGCCCCCGCCCCCACCCCACCCCTCCCGAAAGACCAGCCTGCTGCTTCAACTGGAAAGGGCAGGGCTGTGTGTGTGTGTGTGTGTGTGTGTGTGTGTGTGTGAGAGAGAGATTTGTGGAACGTGAAGAGCTATTCTCTGATCCATATGAATAACCAAAGGCTGCTCATCATTTAATAATAAGGGGGGATCACTGTCCTCCTGCTCCGGGCTAACAAGCTCCCCGACAGGAAGAGAATAGCCTGAGCGCAGTTTTCCCATTCCCGTTCTTGTAGGGCTGGACAATATGGACACAAATCTAGTCATGATCTTTATGTTATTTAGTTCTCTCATTCCTTCTCTGGACTCAACCTCCTTTAAACTATCCAACGACTCGGTTCCAGATCTGATCCAGCTTGATGTTTCCTATCCGAGTTTCCCTTCATTTCTGTGTTTTGCTTATTTTGCCATCAGCACATCATTCATCATTAGAAAAGGGCTAACACTAGCTAACTCTGCTAACTGTCCCACCGCTACACACAAGTCTGCGTTCTAGTGAAAAACACTTTTGGCTCCCTAAATAACCTTTAATTCATGATTCTTTTAAGTACTATTTTTAACCGTGCCGTGCCGGGGTGAAGGACCTTTTTCCCAGCTAAACTTCATCATGTAACAGTTTTATCCTTTAAGTCAGCCTTAAGCTGATAAATGAAGTTACCATTAATAAACTGTTCATTTGGGAGTCTTCTAGTACAGACAGTTTGTAGCTAAGAGTATCACTACCAGCGTACATCTGAGGAATGCTGTAGCTGTGGTGACGCAAATTTAGAATCATAGAAAAACGCATCACCCAGCAGAACTGGAATAACATCAGTAGAGGAAGCTGTAATGGCTTTAGTCTGATGTCTTAAATACGCTTTGTGTCCTAAAGTAGCTGACACATATCTCAACACCGTGACCCAGATCACTCAACTCAGATTTGACTCTGCCTTTGTCCGCCTCAGACGTGGCTGTGTGTCCTTTGTGTCACTCAAGAGACAGAGCTCCGAAATGACCCGAGTGCTCTGACCTCCTGGTGTCTCTGACTCCACAGCCTTGACTATTTCTGCACACTAGTGGGACACTCTGAGATAGGATGGAAGACCCTATACCCTTAGTCCTGTGTGATGATGCCAATTTAATCCTTCAAAATACTGTTCTTCTGTTCTTTCGAGTAAAGCCAGTTCTGTGTAGAACAGTGGGAACTCAAAGATCCGTTTGAATGCATAAAAGCTTCTTTGCTTTGTAAAATGATTCTTTACAAATGAGGAAACTGGGAACTGTATTGATCCTGTGACATTCACAGAGTACAGTCCAGCAGAATGACCCTCACTGCAATAAGATTCTCGCTCTCTCGCTTTCTCTCAGTCCCTGCCATGATCACCTCTTACCCAAACACCACCCGCGCTGAACAGGGTCACATGACAGAGATGAGTTGTACGGCCCATGGTGAGAAACCTATCAAGGTGCGCTGGGAGAAGGAGTCCCACATCATCAACCCCGACATGAGCCGCTATGTAGTCAACGTCAAAGAAGTTGCTGATGAGGTCATTTCCACTCTACAGGTGAGTGGGCCATCTTACACAGCTAGCACCTTCTTTATAATTGAGCAATTCAAATATATTTATATTTACACACAGAGCAAAAAACTCATCTCTGGCTCCAAACCACAAGCACTAACCCTAACCCTAACCAATCACAGCAAAATGCCAAACACACCAGTTACTACAATTTCTACAACAGGTCAGCCTTTCCACACTCTGAGTGGACATTTAGAACCATGAACCAAAGAAAACATAGAACCCCAGAGGGTTAATGCTGGAAATACACAGAAATCTAGAACATGTTCTCCAGTCCTGGCGGTTCCTTAGTGTGAGGTTCTGTAATGAATCCTTCATTGTATGAAACTGGATAATGCTCAGAGACCGTCCAAAGTTTAACAGAGAAACTTTAGCTGGTTCTGAAATTAAACGTTTAAACCATAATACAGTAACACAGGCCTCCAACAGAGCAGCAGCACCACAGTCAAACACACTCCATCTGCAGGCATGACGAGGCACACTTGCAGCAACAACCAATTGAAGATTGACTCTTCATCTTAAAACAACTTGAAACTTTAGAATAATCAGTTTTAGGTGTTCTGCATGTTCTGCAATGATACAGAAACACCAGGCTGGTTTTGTCTATACTCACAGATTCTGCACACAGTCAGAGAGGATTCTGGGTTTTTCTCTTGCATTGCCATTAACTCCTACGGTGAAGATAAGGGAATCATTCAGCTGATTGTACAAGGTAAGGTCTCTGTGCTCTGTGTTTCAGCTCACACCTATACTACATCCAGATGTATCTAGAACCCCCATCTCTTTCGTGAATAGGGTTATTTTAAGGTGCTGCCACTGCTGAAACAGGAGTTTTCTCATTTCAAAGGAAACATTGAATAGACGGATGTTAATAAACAGCGTAGGATATCAGTTCAGTCTTGACCTCTGAAATGTAACTTGGCTGTAAACACTGATGGCTGATTTCACCATTTCTGCTTCTTCTTCAAAAAACAAAAAAACAAGACCGCCCAGATCCTCCTGAAGTGGAGATCAGAGAGGTGAAGGACAGGACCATCGCTCTTCGCTGGACGATGGGCTTTGATGGCAATAGCCCCATCACAGGATATGACATCAACTATAAGAACAAATCAGGTAAAGAACACAAGCTCATGTAATGTCATGTGTGTGTTTAATTAGTTGAATGTAATGAAGCCAAAGATTCTGTTTACAGTAAAAGATGATGTTTTCACTTTGCTTTTAAAACCGTAATGGCATACTGTCTCTCTACTGGCATTTGAAACAATACAGGGACAGAAACAAGATCCAGGTCATTTAACAGAGCTGGATTCTTCGACCTGAAGTTTAACCTTTAGACCTAGACTGATTCAGCTGTTCTTTCTTCCCACTGTAGCCTCCTGGGCCTCATCTCAAACCACTAAGGACGTCTCACCCCAGCTCAACCAGGCCACCATCATCGAGCTGCACCCCGCCTCCACCTACAATATCCGCATGTTCGCCAAGAACCAGATTGGAGAGAGCAGACCCAGCAACGAGCTCACCATCACCACCGATGAAGCCCGTAAGCACCAAAATACGTCTTTAAGCAATGCTCACAGCATACACACACAGTACACACACCACATACACGCACAGTATATACACACACAGTACACACACCACATACACGCACAGTATATACACACAGTACACACACCACATACACGCACAGTATATACACACAGTACACACACCACATACACGCACAGCATACACACACAATACACACACCACATACACGCACAGCATACACACACAATACACACACAGTACACACACCACATACATGCACAGCATACACACACAATACACACACCACATACACGCACAGCATACACACACACACACACACACACACAGTACACACACCACATACATGCACAGCATAGACACACAATACACACACCACATACACGCACAGCATACACACACACACACAGTACACACACCACATACACGCACAGTATATACACACAGTACACACACCACATACACGCACAGTATATACACACAGTACACACACCACATACACGCACAGCATACACACACAGTACACACACCACATACACGCACAGTATATACACACACAGTACACACACCACATACACGCACAGTATACACACACACAGTACACACACCACATACACGCACAGTATATACACACACAGTATACACACCACATACACGCACAGAATACACACACACAGTACACACACCACATACATGCACAGTATATACACACACAGTACACACACCACATACACGCACAGCATACACACACAGTACACACACCACATACATGCACAGTATATACACACACAGTATACACACCACATACACGCACAGTATATACACACACAGTACACACACCACATACACGCACAGCATACACACACAGTACACACACCACATACACGCACAGCATACACACACAGTATATACAGTATACTATATACACACACAGTACACACACCACATACATATGCATAAAAGCAATGTGACAGTTAAGTATTTCTTGAAAAAATATATTCAGCGCCCAGCCTCCCTCTGTAAAGATGTGTTTCCTTCTTCCTTCAGTAGCTGCAAAAGCAGCAGCCAATCTATAGCTGTAATGAATCTTCAGGGCTTCTCTGCTGTTGGTGTGATCTGCCATCTAGTGGTGGCGTTTGACAATAGCTTGCCCTTGATTTTTGCAGCACCTGATGGCGCGCCACAGGATGTGCAGCTTGAAGCGATATCATCACAGAGTATTAAGGTTACCTGGAAGGTAAAAATATGATTTATTGTTTTACAGCTTTTTACATGTACCTGTTCGTCTGAAATACTGTATAATGAAATGAGAAAGAGAGAAAGAGTTATGAGGACCTGCATTTCTGAATGGAAACCTCCCAAAGTTAAAGAATCACAATCTAAATGTTTTTTTCAGGATGAGGTGTCAACAAACAACTGAATGATATTTCTAACAAAAAGTAAGCTAGAATTATACCACAATAATCTGCAGTATGTGTACAGTAATCGCTAACCTCACTGGAGTTATCTGAGTGTGTTGGATTTGGGAATGTTGGCAGTATATCCCATTCCAGTATTTGGAATTCATTATGAAATGTAATAGAATACAGAAATGCAGGCTTATATATTTCAGTCCTGTGTGTGTTTGTGTGTGTGTGTGTGTGTGTGTCTGTGTGGTTAACCTAAAGATCTTGGAGGATTCAATGAAAACGACATTTTCTTACATTGTCTTTTTTGTTGCTTCCAGACCCCCCTCAAACACCTGCAGAATGGTTTGATCCGGAGCTATCAGGTGTGCTATCGTGAGTACGGCACTGGAGGCAGTCCTCAGTACAACACTATTAACCTGGACACTACGGGGGACACTGAGACCATAACTCTGGACAACCTAAAAAAGTACACGCAATATGAGGTGCGAGTGCAGGCGGCAAACCGTGCTGGCATGGGGCCCACCTCTGAGGAGGCCATCATTACCACTCTGGAGGACGGTCAGTGCCAACAGCAACATGTTCTTTTTTATTTCATTTTAAACTGCAGATTTACACAAAGGGCAATTCTGCTGCAGGCATTGGGGATGGACACTACTGACCAAAGTTCATATCACAGTATTTCCCAAATATATTGTAACAATATATTGCAACGACTTGTTCGACTGGACTGTTTTATCTTAAAGTTATAAAGTTATGTATTAAAAACAGCCAGTAAGTTACATACATATCAACCCTGCTAAAACTGGTGGCACGGATACCGGTGTACACTTGATGGCAATACTTGATAACGATACTTGATGGCGATGGTCAAAAGCCGATCTGCACCATGAGCCTCTCCAGCTTCAAGTGCGGCTCGGCTCGACCCACCATCCTTTAAGATCCACGGAAGACGAGCGTCCAGACTTTTTACTGTCCTGCACCGAAGTGGTGGAACGAACTTCCCCTGGGTGTCCGAACAGCAGAGTCCAACGCTCGCTGTCCTCAAACCCAGACTGAAGACCCTCCTCTTCTGAGAGGACTTGGGTGAAGAGTAGAGTATTATGGTCTCCATATTGACTTGTGTTTAGTAGAGTCTAAGATTAGAGGATCTGAATTTTAGTCTATTTAAACTAGCTGAGGATCTTCTTCAGTAAACAGTGAAGCTCTTCTGTAAGAACTCTGGAGAAGAGCGTCTGATAAATGCTGTAGTCGTAAATGTAATTGTGTCCTGTACATTCTGACAGTGCCAAGCCGACCACCTGAGAATGTAGTGACCACAGCCACAACTCCAGAGACCATTTCTCTGTCCTGGTCTGCTCTACCTAAAGAGGCACTTAATGGAATGCTGCTGGGCTACCGCGTCATCTACTGGGCCAACCTACTGGATGGAGGCGAGTTATGCTCCAGACCAGGAGACTTCCTTTTGGTTGCATGCTGTTCTGCATCATTTATATTTTAATCTCATGTAAACATAAGTGCATTCCCTGCTAAACTACACTACAGATCAAAAGTAATGATTGTATAAATTGGATTTAAAATTCTTCTTTATCAGATTAAAGTTCAGAAACATGGCTACAATCACTTATTGTGTGTGTGTGTGTATGTATTCAGCATAACCATGGAATCTTCAGTTCACCGTTAAAATTGCTACTTTTAAATGTGTAAAATTTGAAACTACAGAGAAATGATAAAATCCAAATCATTCATCTAGATCCTTCGTAAATGTAATTAAAACTTAGACTAAAGTCAGCGTTCCGGGAGAGTCTCTCCTGTAGCAGTGTAGCACTGTACCAGATCTTAGTGCGGCCCAGTTAACGATTCAATGAGTTAGCATCCAGCATCTTTCCATAATATACAGTAGTGTGAGTACACTCTCTAACTCTACAGTACAGCTTAATAGTTTGTTAATAGGTATAGTGCTTATTGTGTGTGTGTGTGTGTGTGTGTGTGTGTGTGTGTTTTAGAGCTGGGCGAGATCAAGAATGTGACCACAGGAAAGCCCTCTCTTGAGCTGGAAAGTCTGGAGAAATACACCAACTACAGTATCCAGGTTCTGGCCTTTACACGGGCGGGGGATGGCGTGCGCAGTGAGCAGATTTACACTCGCACCAAAGAGGACGGTGAGACGTTCCTCGGTATCACCAATCAGACAGACAGACAGACAGACAGACATTGTTGGTTAATTAACTACAGAAAGAGAATCGATCAAAGCGATCAAAATGACAACGTGGAAATGATTTCAGCGTCACACAAAAAATGACATTAAGTGTAAATAGAGATAAAGATGTTTTTGATAAAAATGGAGTAAAATGTGTTTAACTTCACACACCTGATTAAAGTTATTATACCTTCATGCATCATTAAATGCATATTTTATATTTAACCAGGTGTGTGTAAACCACAGCTGTCTCTGATCTCAGGTAGATATGCTTCAGGTGAGGTGTAGGTGTATATATATGACCAATTCATATCCTAATGGTTCAGCACATGTGTTTCAACCACACCCACTGCTGACAGGTGTATGAAATCAAGATAGATCAAAAGAGTTTTATTAATAGAAATTAAAGCGTGTGGCCCATGAATCCCTATCGGACCCTCCAGATGGGAGCTTTTAAGCAATTAAGTACAAAAAAAGATTCAGTTCAGCTTCTACAGGTTCAGTAGTCAACCTCCTCTTCTTCCTTCTGCAGTTCCTGGACCTCCAGCTGGAGTGAAGGCTGCTGCTGCTTCTGCCTCTGTGGTGTTTGTCTCTTGGCTTCCCCCACTCAAGCTCAACGGAATCATCCGGAAATACACCGTCTTCTGCTCCAACCCTTACCCAACGGTATGCTAACTGGGATGCCACTAAATTGCTCTGTGCAGTAACCTCATTAAAACACGCAGTGTCAGAGTGTGCACAAAACTCCTCTGGACGTTCTAGCAGTTCATTGTGTCGAGTGCTTCTTCTGCGCTGTTGTGTGCTGAAACAGTATCAACAAAAACACTCCGAACAAACTGGACACACTGACCCAGGCTGCTCAGTCGTAGGACTCGACACTGGAGAAGCGCAGTTACTGATTCAGCTCGGCTGTGTTAAAGAGCACCATGTGGCAATAGTGGCAACTTAGCAAACCTGGATATTGAAACCACTCTCCGTTTAATAGCCCAGCCCTCAAACCATTGAGCCACCACTGCCAGTAAAATGTTGTCTTCACATATCGGATATCAGAAAGCTGGGCTCAGTCAGCGCCCCCTGGAGCATAGAGCTTAATACCTTGCTGAAGGGCCCAACAGGGGCAGCTCAGTTGACCTACAGTCCTGTGAATGTTAACCCAGTGCTCTTACCACTGAGACACCACTATATCCATACTGACTCTATATAAATGTGCCTTCTCTGTGACTGAGCAGTTTCAGGTCAGTTCAGGTCTGCAGTTTGAGGTTTTTCTTTAAACCTCTTGGTCATGCACGTGTTCTTTTTGTCCCTGTGCTGCAGGTAATCAGTGAGTTTGAAGCTGCACCTGATGTGTATTTCCGCCGCGTCACCAATCTGAACCAGAATTGGAAATACAGTATTTGGGTGGTGGCTGTGACTGCAGCTGGCCGTGGTAACGCCAGTGAGATCATCACTGTAGAACCTCAAGCCAAAGGTACGGACAGAGAGCAGAAGTGGTGGTTGGGGTTATTTGTGGAGTTCTGAGAGCTCAATGGGTCTGTTTTTTTTGGAGCTTGTTGTTAGAAGAGTGTTGGTGGACAGTGACTGAAAAAACACAGACGCTGGGTTAAAGAAGGCAGAGTGAATTAAAACTTAAGCATGTGACTATTAACATCAACTTTTTATAACTTTTATATTAATATGTATTCATATTAAAACCTTATTAAAACCATAACACAGATTTATGTTTCAGGGTTTTTTTTATTATCATGCTTAGCTAATGAGTCAACACATTTACAACATATGAGAACTCCTGCTGCCCTGCCCTTCCTTCTCCTCTGAAGGCTTTATAATGATGTGTCTTTTGTCTTTTTAGCTCCTGCTCGAATTCTAACATTCAGTGGCACAGTGACCACACCATGGATGAGGGACATTGTCCTACCCTGCAAGGCTGTGGGAGACCCTCCTCCAACCGTCAAGTGGCTAAAGGGAAAGTGAGTTTCCTGTTGTGTGAACTGCTGACACTGAGATTTATTAAGACCCACTGGTGTAGAGGTTATTAACAGATTATAAACCTAGCTTCTCATCCAGGGCTTTTTTCTGAAATCAAGGGTAATAATAGGTAGTTTGGTAACCTAGTCAGCTCTGCCAGTATATTTACTGAGACCATGAGCTACAGGTCAGCAGAATTAAACAGAGCAGACTGGAGAACTCTTCAGATATCACCACCAGTGCTCATGAGTGAGCGGAGTTTAACCAGTGACTGGACATTTGGCGTGAATCTGGTGTTTTTATTCTGGCATGAAGTGAATTTAAAAAGCAAGTGATTATCAGTTCATTTTGAATAATATATTTGTATTCAGTAACATCCCCAGTGTGAGTATACTCATGTGAATTATTTCCTAAGAATGCTGATTTAGCTTTTCTTTCAGTAATGGCACACCTTCTCCAGTCTCTGTTGATAACCGGCGCAGTGTCCACAGCAACGGCAGCTTCGTTATTCGTACTGTGAAAGCAGAAGATTCTGGGTTCTACAGCTGCGTCTCCAGCAACAACTGGGGTTCTGATGAAATCATGCTAAATCTGCAGGTTCAGGGTGAGTCTGTGAGTTGTGTAAATAATCTATAAGATTCAACAAATTCTTAGCAGTAGGCCTGGGTGATTTGACAGCAGTACCATCACAATGTCAGCCTTCACCAGTTGTGTCACCTATGCACTCGGACGATCTGTGACTGTTCCTCTCTTCCTTTTAATTGGGTGCACATGTTAAATAGTTTAAAAAAACAAGCTCTGAATTATGGAAACTGAGTAAAGCAACGAATGCTGAAACAGAACCGTTCACGGCACCTGTGCACTGTAGTAACAGATATAACATGACCCTCTGATTCTGATTGTTAAAGGATAATTCAAAAATAATTATTAAATGTTGTTGAATGTGATCATCTTGGTGAAGCTGCGCTGTGACAGTGTATTATATTAAATAATTGTGCTTTAAATGAACTCTATTGAACTGCAGTACCTCCAGACCAGCCACGCCTCACTGTCACCAAAACCACCACCACCTCCATCACACTGTCCTGGATTCCTGGAGACAATGGAGGAAGCTCCATCAGAGGTAAGGTCTTTTCTCAAAACAGTCATCTGTAAGTTTGTCCTTTGCCAGTGGATATGATCTCTGTAAGAAATGTTATGATCATTTTGAGTACAAAATAAGCAAACTGAGCTTAAGAACTGTATTCTCTCATTAAAAAAATCTTAGAGAGTTTAGTGGAACAACAAGAAGTTGATTAAAAGAAATCGATGGCTCTCTTTAAGGTTACATTCTGCAGTATTCAGAGGACAACAGTGAGGAGTGGGGCAGCTTCCCCATCAGCCCCAGTGAGCGATCATATCGCTTAGAGAACCTGAAGTGTGGCACCTGGTATAAATTCACCCTTACTGCTCAGAACGCAGTGGGTCCAGGCCGGATCAGTGAGATCATCGAGGCCAAAACCCACGGAAAAGGTGAGATACACTCAAAAAAAAGTGATTTAATTAGAATTTTCTCAGAACTGGTCATATCCTTCACCAAACCCTTGGGTGAATTTATGACATATGTGTGGCCCGGCATTCTGCACCATGCAGAAAGCAGTCCAGGCTGAAACTCTCCTTAATATGAAGAGTATGATTAGGGATAATCAAATGTATGTAAATGCATTGTTTTTTGTAACATCACAAAAACTTTTTCAGAATGAAGAAATTATGCTTTTATCTGACAGAATAACTGCCTAACCATCCTTTAAGGAAATGTTTCTTTTTATATTTCATATTATATAGGGTGAGCTTTTTGCAAGATTTAAGGGGAAAATACCTGAAAATGTCTCTAATTTTCATTTTTCTGATCTAATCTAACTCTCTGCCCTCAGAACCGCAGTTTTCCAAAGACCATGAGCTTTTCTCCAGCATCAACTCCACACGTGTAGAGCTTAATTTGATTGGTTGGAACAATGGCGGCTGCCCAATCAACTCCTTTACACTGGAGTACCGTCCAGTAGACACCACTGTCTGGAACACGGTGACACGCGCCTCCCTCACCAAGAGCCACATCCTTTACGACCTGCAGGAGGCGACTTGGTATGAACTGCAGATGAGGGTGGGCAACAGTGCAGGCCTGGCAGAGAAGAGGGTGCTGTTCGCTACTCTGAATGTAGATGGCAGTAAGTGCTGCTTAAGTGGTATATATTATCTCCATTCAGAATGCTGTGAAGTCCTGGACTAACCTTAATCCCTAACACGTAACCATGGAGACGGGGTCTTTTCCTATGATTTTTTTTTTCTTTTTGATCTTGAAATTGCTTCTCTTTTATTTCAGGAGCAAGTTTCATTCAGTGCCATATGTAATATGATAATATGGATTAAAGCAGCACATTCTTTCCTGGTTGTGTTCAGTTGATATTTGGAGTGGTGCAGCAGGGAAGACATTCAGAATCCTCCAGTGCATAAAGGGAATAAGTGTGGTTAGCCGCCCGCACTGTCATCTTTCTGCCACCAGAGGGAGACCACGCTCAACTACCAGCAACAATAAACATAATCAGCTTGACACTGCCCTTTCTAAGGCCTTCATACCTCTCACTTATCGCAGAGTCTTGTGGTTTGCCCTCAGAAACCAGACCTGGTGGGTAACCCCCACGGTCTTACTTCCCCCCCCAGTGTCTTTGGGATCAGCCTTATAGGGAACCCTCTGGGCTCTCCTCTATTTCTAGGAATGACTCCTTTCTCTCTTTCAAACAAACAAAAAGTGTCTTTGTCTTCTGTTAATTCCTCACACCTTTTCTGAGGTTTCCTTCTCACTTCTGACAAGACTATCTGAAGGTCAGCTTGTTTTGCCCTTTGTTTGTTTGGGCATTCTTTGTTCCGTTTTCACGCTTTTTGCAGTTCTTACCCTTTTAAACTTTTTTCTTTGCCCTGCTGTTGGCGCTGTGTGTAGCTCCTTGTTCCCTTGTTTAGCTTTTTTTCCTCTCTTGGATAACGTCGGAGACCTCTAAAGACCTCACAGTCACAAACACCATCTTCCTCATAGACTAGTGGGTGGAGCACTGCTCTTTCAAGCCAGCGACCCCAGTTATAAACCTCACTCCCTACAATACTTCCTTTTCTGTGTTTGAGTCCACCCAGGTGGAAGCCTTTATCCGGGATAAAATTACACATGACATCCTCCCAGCTTTCCACGCTACAGCAGGAGACTTGATTTGATTGGACATTGTTGCAGCAGCTCAGGCTCCATGGTTGTGCACTATATCTTGCTTGAGCACAAACAAAAATGATTGTAGGGTGGGTTTAGTGGTCAAACCAGACAGTAGTGACCAATATCAGAACCAGGCTTTTTCTATTAGTGAGGTGTGTTTGCACATACAAGGAATTTGTCTTTGGCTTCATATATCATAGCTCTCCATACACAGATGCTGGTAATTCACATATTTCTGTGAGAGCCTTTAGGCAAAAATTAACACACACACACTATCAAACCTCTTGAACACGCTATTGCACTAGCGCATCTTAAAAACAATTACGGTATTGTCATTTTAAAAATGACAGGTTTGTTCATTTAGACACTCAATATTTGGTTGGGGCGAAAGACTTCGTCACTGCGGCGTGGCCTGAAGCTAATCAGCTTTTGCCACTGCTGAGATGGAACTGAAGGCCAGGTAGGACACTTCAGAAGGTGTCTCTGGTTCAGGAGTGGCTTGATATTAGAAATGCTACAGAATAGTTCGTGAATCGACTTTTGTCTACTATCCAGAAGGCTGCGGTCATCCCTGTTGCTTGTTCACCTTTTCCTACCATATTTTCCTCATCCAGACAACTTTCCATTAATATGCTTGGATCCAAAATAGCCAGCCTTCTCAGCAGTGGCCTCTGTGGCTTACCCTCCTTGTAGAGGGTGTTGTTGATCGACAACTGTCAGGTCAGCAATCTTCCCCATGATTGTGGTTGCGTGTGCTGAACCAGACCCAGAGATACTCCGACTCCAAATGAAATATTCTAATAATGTGAGACGTTTCTTTACAGCACTAACCACAGGTTTTGCAGATGATCAGTATTATTGATGAAATGGCCAATGAGTGTAAATTCAAGGTAGATGTGTCTAATAAACTAGAAAGTCTGTGTATTTTTAAGAGTGCTGTCTTTGATCATGTTAATAATATGAACCACATTCCCCTCCGATATCTCCAGGCACAATTGCCCCACTGCCAAAGATAGTGGACCCCAGCCAGGAGAACATGCAGGGCAACGAGGGTCTGAAAATGATGGTGACTATCATCTGCATCCTGGTGGCCATTGCCATGGTCTTCATTGTGCTGCTTGTTATGAGGAGGAGGAGGAGGGAGCAGAGGCTGAAGAGATTACGAGGTTTGTAGAAGCATGCAGGATAAGTTGTTACTGAGAGGGAAGACTACTACTTGTACAGCCAGCAGTGTATCACCCAGAACTGCTCAGTGTAGCGAAGCACTATTCTGACAGTAAATACAGTAAACATGTAGACATCTAGATAGAGGAGTGACATGAAGCTGGTCTTCCACCATGTTGACAGTCCCTCTTCACACTGTAAAACATAACATACAATTCAGGTTACGGGTTGTTTGGCAATCCTTTGATGTTTCATGTGGGAATATACAGTGGGGAGAACAAGTATTTGATACACTGCTGATTTTTCAGGTTTTCCCACTTGCAAAGCATGTAGAAGACTGTAATTTTTATCATAGGTACTCTTCAACTGTGAGTGATGGAATCTAAAACAAAAATCCAGAAAAATACATTGTATGATTTTTAAATAATTAATTTCCATTTTATTGTGGGAAATAAGTATTTGATACACCAGAAAAAGAAACTTAATATTTGGTACAGAAACCTTTGTTTGCAATTACAGAGATGAGACGTTTCCTGTAGTTCTTGACAAGGTTTGCACACACTGCAGCAGGGATTTTGGCCCACTCCTCCATACAGATCTCCTCCAGAGCCTTCAGGTTTCGTGGCTGTCGCTGGGCCACACGGACTTTAAGCTCCCTCCAAAGATTTTCTATTGGATTCAGGTCTGGAGACTGGCTAGGCCACTCCAGGACCTTAAGATGTTTCCTACGGAGCCACTCTTTAGTTGCCCTGGCTGTGTGTTTTGGGTCGTTATCATGCTGGAAGACCCAGCCACGACCCATCTTCAGTGCTCTTACTGAGGGAAAGAGGTTGTTGGCCAAAATCTCACGATACATGGCCCCATCCATCCTTCCCACAATACGGTGCAGTCGTCCTGTCCCCTTTGCAGAAAAGCATCCCCAAAGAATGATGTTTCCACCGCCATGCTTCACGGTTGGGATGGTGTTCTTGGGGTTGTACTCATCATTCTTCTTCCTCCAAACATGACGAGTGGAGTTTAAACCAAAAAGTTCTATTTTTGTCTCATCAGACCACATGACCTTCTCCCATTCCTCCTCTGGATCATTCAGATGGTCATTTGCAAACTTCAGATGGGCTTTGACATGCGTTGGCTTGAGGAAGGGCACCTTGCGTGCACTGCAGGATTTTAATCCTTGACGGCGTAGAGTGTTACTGATTGTTTTCTTTGAGACTGTGGTCCCAGCTCTATTCAGGTCATTGACCAGGTCCTGCCGTGTAATTCTGGGCTCATTCCTCACCTTCCTCAAGATTATTGATGCTCCACGAGGTGAGATCTTGCATGGCGCCCCAGACCGAGGGAGATTATCCGTTATTTTGCATTTCTTCCATTTTCTAATAATTGCACCAACAGTTGTTGCCTTCTCACCAAGCTGCTTGCCTATTGTCCTGTAGCCCATCCCAGCCTTGTGCAGGTCTACAATTTTATCCCTGATGTCCTTACAAAGCTCTCTGGTCTTGGGCATTGTGGAGATGCTGGAGTCTGACTGATTGAGTGTGTGGACAGGTGTCTTTTATACAGGTAACGAGTTCAAACAGGTGCAGTTAATACAGGTAATGAGTGGAGAACAGGAGGGCTTCTTAAAGAAGAAGTAACATGTCTGTGAGAGCCAAAATTCTTACTGGTTGATAGATGATCAAATACTTATTTCCCACAATAAAATGGAAATTAATTATTTAAAAATCATACAATGTATTTTTCTGGATTTTTGTTTTAGATTCCATCACTCACAGTTGAAGAGTACCTATGATAAAAATTACAGTCTTCTACATGCTTTGCAAGTGGGAAAACCTGAAAAATCAGCAGTGTATCAAATACTTGTTCTCCCCACTGTATGTGTCCATTCTGTCTTTCATTGTTTTAAAGTTTACTAGACAGTCTAGACTGTTCCAGACTTTGTGATTCATTATTTCGAGTAACTGACACTGATGTTGGTTTGAGGATTGTTGATGCTTATTGGGTTACACACAATCATAAGTCAATTAAATGGCAGGGCTCAGTATATTAGTATGTAAATTCAGTTCATTAATAAAAATCAGATGACGAATGGGAAGTATGCACTTTAGTCATGTGCCCTCTAGTGGCTATCTAGTATTGCTGCAGTAAATTGTTAACCCCATAACACTCCAAGGCTTAGAACTACAGGGCCATCTGTGCTGGTGGGGCTGTTCTCTGATCTCTGAAGTTTGTATTGACACTTTGGCCCGTCGGTGGTACGTAGGCTGTTTAAGGGGTAACATTAAGGTTAGCCTCACTTGCTACAAATCATGGTTTGTCTCTCTTTGTCTCTGTTTCTCTTTCACAGATGCAAAAAGCCTGGCTGAGATGCTGATGAGGTAAATTAGTTCTAAATGTGAGCTACATTTTCCATTACTTTTGAAGATGCCTCGTGAGGACTGAGGACTGTACTGTTTGCAGTGTAACTGGTTTGATTGTGTATTTGCAGTAAGAACACACGTACACCAGATGCTGTAAATAAACAGCAGCAGACCCTCCGAATGCACATCGATATCCCACGTGCTCAACTACTCATTGAGGAAAGGGACACAATGGAGACGATCGGTAAGAAAATGTCCTGCATGTCCTGAAGAAGATCCTGAATGTATTTTTTAATAAACGCTCTAATAGGAGCTTCAGTTTTTTTTACTTTAATTTTATTTTGTGTTCAAGGATGCTTTGTGTCTTTATGATTGCCAGCTTTCTTATTTATGTTTGGCTTTTAATACTTGTAAATATTATATTTAATATTAATAAATATATTCTATACTGATAGTAGATATCTGCAGACTTTGTTGACAGCCAACACAGAAATATGTGTGTGTGTGTGTTTGTGTGTGTGTGTGTGTGTGTGTGTGTGTTTCTCAGATGACCGATCCACAGTGCTGTTGACAGATAATGATTTTGGGGAGACCTCTAAGCAAAAGTCTTCAACAGTTACACATACAGTCCATTACCAGTCTTTGTCCCAAGCAACTGGTCCACTAGTGGATGTCTCAGACGCTCGACCTGGAACAAGTAAGAGTTTCCTTCATCAGAATTTTTGTGACAGCCAGATATTCAGTGATTCAGTGGCGGTCATGATGTAATCTTAAAGGATGATATTCTACATTTTTTCTGTATTGTCTCTATACATCTTTCTATATATATCTTTTTAATGTAGCTTTTATGCTAACTAATATTATACTGACTAACTATACTTATGCCATTATGGCAGCTGGTGGGTAAAAAAATGTCTTTTGATCAGTTAGTTGGATTTGAGAAATTAATTTTATTGCATATTGCTGCTATATGCAAAGGAACCTGTAACCAATAGCAATGTGTTTTACTTTGTGTTTTGTGCATCTTGTGCCAATTTTGATGAATCAGTATTAATTATGTTGATGTTAATCATTTTAGTGCCCGTATTGCACTACTGTTTTAATATTGATAAACCAGTGTATTTGAATATATTGTAATCATAATATGTGGCAATGTCATTTTGTCAGTAATGCCAGTGTAATGACAGCGCTGTTATTTTGTCCATAGTGTGCAGACCCGTTCTCTAGCTTCACTGTTTCTTTACGTCTTGTAGACCCAACAGCCCGTCGTACAGCTAAAGCAGGACCTGCCACACGTAGCCGCTATGCCAGCCAGTGGACCCTGAACAGACCCCACCCACCCATGTCCTCACACACACTCACCACGGACTGGAGGCTACCCACTCCCAGAGCCACTGGCTCTGTGGATAAGGAAAGCGACAGTTACAGTGTTAGCCCCTCTCAGGACACAGGTACAGCTGAAGAAACAAGTTTAACGAATGCTTTACTAATAAAAAAGTATTTAAGATAATAAACAGGGTTTCAGCTGATAAAGTCTTAAAATGGTCTGATCAATGTCTTATTTTTCACAATTAAAAGTGTTCAAATCTAAGATTATGCAAAACGGTTGAAGATTGACTAAAGATGAACAGCTAGAGAAGAACAGAGCTGATAACAAAGCCAAAATAGATGGAAAAGAGCAGAAAGGAGAGATAGAAAATTGAGAAGAGCACTGATCTGTGCCTGATCTGATTAAATAATTATATATAAGTTTACAATTGCAAGAACTGTTTAAGACCCAGAAGTGACAGAACCCGTATTGAAATAAAATGATCAGCTGTGATTGTAAAAGGAAGTCCCCCAATAACAAAGAGAAAATTACTGTCCAGCGAATTGAACGGAAGTATCTCAGTTTGCAGCTGAAAATTCACACTTTACTGTGCTGACTAAACCACTACTAAAGCAGCGTACTACATCGTTGGACAAACCATGTGTATGTTTGAAAACCTGTATTTTACATTAGGTGCTAGGTTTTTTATCTCTTATGTAATAATTTGATTATTTTAATTTTGGAGTGCCAGTGACTCATCATTAATCCTTTGTGTTTTTAATGAAAATATATTATTTATTATCATCGTTATCTAGACCGTGCTCGGAGCAGCATGGTGTCCACAGAGAGTGCTTCCTCCACGTATGAGGAACTGGCCCGCGCTTATGAACATGCCAAGATGGAGGAGCAGCTGCGCCACGCTAAGTTCACCATCACTGAGTGCTTCATTTCCGACACGTCCTCCGAGCAGATGACAGCTGGCACCAATGACTACACAGACAGCCTGACCTCCAGCACACCCTCTGAGTCTGGGATCTGCAGATTCACAGCTTCCCCTCCCAAACCTCAGGACGCCAGCCGGGTCATGAACATGGCCGTGCCCAAAGCACACAGACCTGGTGAGATTCAGTTAGCATTTATCGTACTTGCTGTTGGCAAGGGAGGTCGGCAGGTTGGCCCGAGACATGTTGGATAGCTGTCCTGCACAGAAGCACAAAGGCTGCAGTAGCTGAAAGCAGTGGACCCTTATGAGGAACGTGTGTTATTATTAGCTGTGATAGTCTTGTAGGTAACAGTGTAAAAACTAAAAAACATCAGACATCATGTCCTCTGGAAACTGCCTGTAAACTACTAGTTTAATAGTTTGTATACTGCAGGTATACTCCAAAGTTTTCTTTAGGTGAACTTAATCACTTTAAAAGCCTATGTCCCGATGGTGTAATACCTTAGTGTAATGCACCTTAGTGTAAACAGCCTTGGAGTGTTGAGGTATCCATATAGGTAATACTCTTTTTTATTTACTATTTCAGCATCATGGTTAGAAATGAATTGTGCATTCAGCCATATTAACATCCCCATGACATCATTAATATAACAAGTAATAATAAAACACAAACCTCATTTCTGAGCCTGTAAATGGCAGAAATGCAACCCGACATGCATCACTTTCTGTTCTCTTTCCTCTCTGTGTTCAGACTCAGGTAATGTAAGATACTTGGCTAAATATCTGATGACTTATTGAGTTATTTGTGCCAAAGCCCAGATAGGCTCACTTACACTGGGTAATGGAGCAGGGAGAATGAATTAAAGAGTGTTAAGGACCAGATCTGTTCTTCACAACTTACTGTTTTTAAATAAAGTTTCAAATAATTCCATAAAAACTGTAGCTTTTATTGGTAGAAGGTGTATGTGATTAATATATACCTATTAGAGTTGATCCTTGCTTACTCCATATCATAAATTTCCTCTTTTTTTTTGAATGAATGAATACGTTGAGGATTTGTTGTAAAACAGGAAGCGTCTTTGTTACCTATGAAGTTTGTGTGCATGTATTTTTCCACTCTTACCTTGTTTGACCGCATCACTCCTCACCCACCTGCATTGCAGTGCGGTATCGATTGCTCTGTTGACAGCAGGACACTCCTGCGGACACACACCACTGTCTCTTCCCAATCAGTGTCTATAGAAGCAGCATGTGCACCGTCTGGGCCGCTGGGGTCTGGGTGTCAGTCTCCAACTCCTCTAAGGTTACCCGTCTCAGTCTAGGCTTACAGCTGCAGGTAAAACGGCTCTTCTTGCAGTGTGTGCAGAGGGCAAGCTCAGGCCACGCGTGTCCTCTATCCCGGGGGTATTGTCCAGCAGGACAAAAAGGCGGTTTGTGAACACAATGGACCCACGGCCTGAGAAATACACTCTAAGCAGAATGCTTGGAGCACTCATGACCTTTCCTCGCTTTCTAAAGCATGCCCCCAGGAATTTAATTTAATCACCTGAGGTGCCAGGAAGACTGAGCTCTGTTTAATCTACTGCTAAATCTGATGTAAGAGAATAAGCCACCATGGATATAATATTAGATCGTTATACTTTTGTAAATTGCCCGTAGTTGTTTGCATTGCAAACCTACGGCAAAGTCAGTCTACCTGTGTTTTAGAGATATTTATATTACTCCAACTTATGAGTGCACTCTGTTGAAATGCCATCAGACAAATTGAATTTAATAGACGCATGTTAAAGCCAAAGAACCAGTTAACAGATAGTTTATTGAAGCAACAGCCTGAGGTGGTACATAAGCAGTACAATACATTGTTTGTCAGTTGTTATTGCGATGTTGGTCTTTGCAATACTGAGATGGCTAAACTGTTATTTGAGCCTCTAATCCATCACTGGTTGTTACTGTGTGTTCTCTGGGTGTTCAGATGAATCAAGACATTAAACAGTTTCCTCCACTGTGCTGAGGTTGGTAACCGTGCTGTGACGGCGAAAATGTCTTAGCAGCTAAAGCTGTACCAGAATAAAGGGCAGGGCTGTACTGGGACCTGGATTTATAAACCTGGGTTACTACTTAATGTTAACTATGAATCCATGCTCCCTGTTCCTATCTGCAGGTGGTGAACTGGTTCACCTGCCCCCTTACTTACGTATGGACTTCCTGCTTAACCGAGGAGCTCACGGTTCGAGTCGGGAAGCCACAGGACAGACGTGTTTGGAGCCGCAGAGAAGTCGTGCGGCGAAGCGACCGGCAGTGCTGGCTCCCACCCCTTCCGAAACCCCTTCCACTGCCCCCTCCACCTCCTCTGGCCCTCCGAGCAGAGAAGCAGCCCAGCAGTGGCAGCCCGGGACAGCCTCCACACTGCCCCACCGCGAGCCTGGAGACCTGGCCCAGGCTGCCAAACTCAGCAGCTCACAGGAATCACTGTTAGACTCCAGAGGACACCTGAAACAGAGCAACAACCCGTACGCAAAATCCTACACACTCGTATAACACAGGACCACAACACAGGACCACTGGGCACAGCTCTGCACACAAACCGGCGCACACACAAATACACACACACACACACACACACACACACACACACACAGACAAACAGACACACACAGACATGAGCATTAAAGAACAGCTGATCGCTCTGCTGCAGAGAGGAGCACTTTTCAGTGGCGTGAGATGAGCCCTGTAAATACATGTTTCTGAAACCTAAAGACATTTGTTTTCTTTCCGCAAAGTTCCTCTTTGCATCTGTTTGTTTTTTTTTCTCTGTATCTCTCCTCTGTTTATTTCTGCTTCTCTCTCACTTCACTCTGCCCCCCTCCTCTCAGTCATTTGGACTTTTTTACTTTACCATTTGTTTATTTCAAAATAACACCATTATGGAGATTGCCAAAATTATTTATTTAAATTGACAGAGGTACTACTTTTAAATTTATATCAAGGATAATTCTATAGTCATTATTATTATTATATAAAATAGATTTAAAAAATATCAAAAAATAGTACAAAAAAGAAGGAAGGTGGAAGATGTTCCTTTCTTTATTCATGATTGTTTTAATGTTGGGATGTGATCAATGATTGAGTAGCTGTTTACCGTGGCAACATGTCCAACAATTACACAGGAAACAGAAGGAGGAGAGTGAGAGTAACATGGATGGTGCATATTCACTTTTTCCAATCTTGTCAGGTTGTTGAGATTTCCAAGGACTGCATGGAGACCTGAAATGGTGATGATAGCTTCAGCTGAAAAATCCTAAAGAGAATTTTTGTCACACTAAGAAGATATATAATGTTGATTATATAAGAGGTCACTTTTATTTGTGGATAAAACAGGGAAAATATTTGGTAAATAAAGTCCTTAGTCATGTTTGCACACATCTGGTTTGATTAGGAAATCGAAATTGTTGGATTCTCTTGTCTTTTTTCCTCCCTCTGGTAGAAATCCAGCATGTTCAACACAAACAGTGCAAGAAACTCCACCACTGGGATAAAAACAATTGTGTTGGAAAAGTGGAACTCTAGGTTTTCTCTGGAAGGTTCACCTATTGAATATTTTCTGTTGTTTGTAGATGGCCAGGCCTGTTCTGTTTCAAGCTAAAAAGAGGGGAAAAGATTAAACTGAGCAATATGAAGTAAATTTGATTTACTAATAATTTCTTAATTCTTGGACATCTTGGAGTACTAACAAATATGAATGTATTAAGTAATGCTCATGAAAAATGAATAACAAGAAGATGATTGATAATAAATGGACAAACTAATGATTTGTCTCCCAACAATAACCATGTCATGCACTAGTCAGATTCAGCTCTTTACTGACTTGTTTTCAGCCTCACTGTTACTTGCTTGGTTTGTACAGTTGTGGAGCACCATTCACTCACTCACTCACTCACTCACTCACACTGAATCTTTAAAAAAAGGTTGACAAGCACTGGGAAATCTGGGAACATTATGCAGTGCAGGGTCCAGCAGAAACAGCTCTCACAGCCAGTAATATGAGGAGATTACTCCAAGGTCCCTCTTCAGGGTACGATTGAGTAAGAATGCTGATTTAGGATAAAGTTGCCCTTAAGGCTGTTGTGATTACTCAATTTATTGGTTTAATTTTTTATCTTCGACAATGATTAGTTGACAAGTTGTATAACATATGACATTGGACTATACACACTATAGTGTGAAGATTAGTTTATTTCTGCTGTAAATTACTCTGGAAGTTCTAAGAAAAAAGGCTATGCATGATTTATTGTTGTTATTATAGTAAATTATTTAATTGGCAAAATAGTTGGTACCCAGTTGCCACTTTTTAGTTTAAGTCACTAGGGCCAAACAATCCTGATTCCAAAAATCATGAACAAGTCTAATTTATCTTATATCTTATATATCTTATTATCTTATATCTTATATATCTTATATATCAATAATCTAGTGACTTTGGCCAACAGATGATGCTGTATTACAAAATATTTTTTATGGTGAATGCTGAGCCCTGACGGAGGGTTAGGGTTAGGGTTAGGTTGATTATTTTCATTCAAGCAACAAAAATGCAATTGTTTCTGATTAGTTTTTTTTTTTTTCTTTTATTGAATTAAAGTAACAGACCCCCTTGTAGAACTACCGACATGTTCTCCTAATATGTTTCATTTTCCATTTGTTGGATTGAAAAGTATACAATGGGCTTTGCTCGGGCAGCTGTCCATGACCCTTGCCCAATGCTAAGCGTGGGTTTGAGGGGTATAAAGCTTCCCAGCATTAGCTTATGGAGAAGTCAATTGAGTTCTTTTGAGTGGGGAAACGCCAGTGAATACCTTGAATGCAATTAAATCCTCATGGCAATCTTCCAATATCTGTACATATCTGTATCTTCGACAAAAGTAGAGGCCTCCTTAGTTTTAGAAGAACCATTGGATAAGCAAACATTGTCTACAAACATTTGGAAATATAGTGTATGTCTTCTGCATGGAACACTTTGTCCAGATCTCACACTGAGCACACTGAGGTGAGTATTTTTTGCTGCTTTATTAATAATCAGTGTGTCTCTTCTAACACCATGAAATCTGACTGTAATACAATCACATTCAGGAAACTCCTCCTTCCGCCTCAAGGTTTTCCCATTACTCACCTCTTTACCCTACAACCAGTTCCACCTCTATCTGCCAGCCCAGCACTTGGCCTTTAATCCCATTTAAAACCTCCACACACTTCTACAACCTTCCACACACTTCTACAACCCTCCACACACTTCTACAACCCTCCACACACTTCTACAACCCTCCACACACCTCTACAACCCTCCACACACCTCTACAACCCTCCACACACCTCTACAACCCTCCACACACTTCTACAACCCTCCACACACTTCTACAACCCTCCACACACTTCTACAACCTTCCACACACTTCTACAACCCTACACACACTTCTACAACCCTACACACACTTCTACAACCTTCCACACACTTCTACAACCCTACACACACTTCTACAACCCTACACACACTTCTACAACCTTCCACACACTTCTACAACCCTCCACACACTTCTACAACCCTACACACACTTCTACAACCCTCCACACACCTCTACAACCCTACACACACTTCTACAACCCTACACACACTTCTACAACCCTACACACACTTCTACAATCATCCACACAAGTTTTTGGTTTAGGTAAAGAACAAGAGGTGGGAATTCTAGAGAAGCAAAAATGTTTATTAATAGGCTTTTTCACCTTTATCTTGAAACAAACATTAAGAAATCACAAATCACAAAGTTGTGATCTTTATCAAACAAAGAATGTTTGTGATCTGCTGTATCAAACTAGAGAAAGACAACTGCAGATTAATTGTCCAAAATGTGTGGAATTCAGTAAACAGCACATCAATACAGAAAATTATTCATCAATACAGTATTTATAGGTTATTTTAGAAGTAGAATACTTTTTTAACTCTAATATTTACTATAATTCTAACCTATTTCATTAGCTTTACACAGTAACAGAAAGTATGTGCAATCTGAAATCTGCACTGTACCACGACTTCAAGCCTAAAAAGAAGTGTCGTTTCAAGAGATTTTCTGGGTTAGGATTTTAATGTATATCACTACATTTCTAACATGTATAGAGGTAAGAGTAAACACTCTGACAGTGGAATTAAGGAAAAATAAATACACCCCTAAAAACAAAGGTGCCAAATCCTTTAGTTCTCTGGAGCGAAGTCATAGAGGAATCACTTCATGTTCCCTAAAAAAATCTTTAAATTCAGTGGTTTTAATTCTGTACAGCCCTGTACATTAAAATGTACTTTTGGGAAACAAAAATGGTTCTTCTTTGGCGTTGCTCCATTATTTTATGTATTTAACGTTTTTTCTTTTGCACCTTTTATTTTTTAAGGGTACAGGCTAATTGACATTTTATTGAACAATAAAGTACATTATGGAACACAAACATGTCGATGCTTGAGAGATTCCATCTTTACTTCCCTTTTTTTCATTCTTTACTCCTTCCTTGAGTCCGTACAGAAACCTTCCTGCTGGACAGAAGATGGGTCCCCCTTCCACAGCCATTAGGACTTTTCTTCGTGCTTCTTTTTCTGGAACTTCCTGTACTGTGATTGGATTGCAACAGCTGCCTTCTCGGTTTCTGGGGCGTCCATGTCGATATCGAAGTCCTCAGGAACATCCTTCTTGGAAGCATCTGGGGACAAATGGTTTGGACATTAAATGTTTGCACATAAAATAAATTAGTCACTCAAGATTTTCAGACACAGACACGCACACACACACACCTCCATACCCATAAAAATGCATAGATTTGACAATAAAGTATTTAAAGTGCTGAGTGAAGCAGACCGGTAACAACACAATAGAATAAGGAAAACAAGAGACAATAAAATGAAAATGAAGGATTAATATAGGAATGCTAATGTGCGGCAACTGTTGAGTGTGACGGCCTGAGGGTAAAGCTTTTCTGCTGTCTAGTTTTATTTCTCTCAATTGACTGAAGCCCCTGGGGAGTGGGCGTCTAAAAAGGGGGTTGGATCAGTGATGGTTTGGGCAGGGTGGTCAGGTGAACACTAATGGACTGCAGGTCTAATGATGTGAATATCCTGTTTGGAGGCAGAGCTGTATCAGACTGTGATGGAGTTGGTGATGACACTATGATTGCTGTGTGGAACTAAACCAGCAGCTTCTGAGGCAGGTTGAACTTCTTCAGCTGGTGCAGGAAGTTCATGCTCGGCTGTGATGAGTTGAGGGTGGTATCCAACTTTAGGTCTCTGGTGACTGTAGCTCACAAAAAATCCACAGCCATCAAGGTCTTCTCAAGGATGTCGGGGGCTTCTCAGGCCGACTGAGTAGAGTACAGTGAGAAGAGCTGTGTGTATAAGAAGTATAATGTGCTGCATACCTACGGGTGGCGTTTTCTTCATACTCCTCATTTAAAGAATAACAATCAAAAAAAGTGAGCGTAATGAGTATCCTATGCAAGGTTTACTATATGGAAGATCTATATGCAGCTGTATAACTGCAATATACATTTCTAAACAGGGTATTTAACTATTCCTTTCTAAATTAACCCCTTAGCTTTTTAAGAATTGCTGTATTTATTACAAAAACATAAAACATCACAATATGAATCCCCCCAATGACATGATATTGATATTGTAATTATGTAAATGCAGTTTAGTTGGAATACAGCTGTTGTGAAAGTGCTGTATAAAATGGTAAATAAATGTACCTTGTCCTCCAGAGGTTTTACTGTTACCACCCATTGCCCCAGATCCTTGCCTCTGAAAGAAAAAAGATCAGTTTGTTTAAAGAGCAGTTTTTAATATAATGGTTTTATCAATTACAGTATCCATTCAATCATACAATATTCCAATCGCTGGTGCTTTTACAATCACTCCCTATAATCTAGTAGATACTCGTCTATGAATAATAAGTGATCAATCAAAAATGCATCTTCATTATCCTTGTCCAAAAATATTGTGTTAACTGTTTAGGAATTAGAGGCATTTTTACATAGTCAAAACAGCCAAATGAAGGAGGTGAATGATCTGGAGTTGATTCCAGTGTTGATGAAAGTGAAGGAGGTCATCATTAGACTGAGAAAACAAAAAAAGAAAGACTGCACTGCTGAGCTCAGCAGCACCTGAGGACCTGGAAGACCCCAGAAGACAACTAAGGTAGATGACTGCAGAATTCTTTTCTTGGTGAAGTGAAACCCCTTTAGAACATCTAGTCAAATCAAGAACCCTAATAGAGGAGGTTGATGTCTCACTGTCAAAGTCTACAACAAAGAGACGTTTTACTTCATACCACTGGTAAAATCCAAGAACAGCAAGGTCAGATTAGACTGATGAAAAACATCGGAAACCATAAAGATTACTTTAAATATAGCAAAGGAAAGGAAGTGTTCACAAAGCATGTAGCTTGATTTGCTCAGACTCATTAAAATTTTGCAAAATAAATAGGACTGTAACTTAAGGCAAATAAATTGAATATGTTTTTAAATGGATGGGTGATCTGATCTCAACCCAACAAAGCAGCTTTTCACTTACTGAAACAAAATTCAGGCAGAATAATCTTTATATTTATAATTGTTATTTTGAACATTTACTTTTGAGCTTGATATAATGGAGGAATGTGTAAAACTGGTTGTAATTTATAAACAGTAATGCAGTATTGTTAAACATCTTATATTAAATCTGAGAGTCAAATCTGAGGTGGTGTACACAGACAACGTTACAAAATTATGGCCAGTTTTGGTATCAGTTTTGGAAAATAAATAATAATGCAGTTCATGTGCTGACTTAAAATAATTCACTATGCACACTGTAACTCAATTTAACTCAAGTAAACTCAAGTCAAGAGGCTTTTCTTGTCATTCAGTCTGAGATGGAATTCCCAAACAAGACGTTAATGCAGTGATGTTTAGCGAAGAGTGGTCACTTTGTACTCTCCTGAAGTCAACAACCATGTTCTTAATTTTGTCCATATTCAGGAGGGGCTAAAAGTGTGGAATTCATATACACATAAAACTGCAGAATCTTATACTTCTAATTATAAGAGGTTGGAGGGTTATGATGCACTTTGTCTCTGAAAAAGAAAAGAAATGTCCAGTTCTACGCATTTATCATTTAATCTTTTTTCTCTAGAACAGAAAACACTGGGCATACAGCAGCCCTGACGTCAAACTGCACTGAATCCCCTGCCGTCTGATTCGGGCTTTAAAGTGAGTGGATGCACATTAAAACAACGCTTGCTCACACTGCTACAGGCAGGCTCAGAGTTTCATTATAGTCAGAGAACTCGTGTTGAAATGTAATCCTATACTTATTATCTCATCTGTACTTGAAGGTCAGCCTCTGTAAATCTAGGCAGGTAACCCAGTTCAGCATCCGGATTCATCCCTTAAGACTGTCTGCTACAGAACGAAATGTGTTTTAAAATAAGAAAATCTGAAAAAAAAATTTCCTTCATTGTTCCCTAGCTCAGTGGAGGAAAATTCATAATCATAAACATCACAAAAGAACTTCACTGTTTAATCAGAAATAACCTTAGCTAGTACTTTGTCCAAGTACTATTGGAAGAGATGGGTCTTCAGTCTGCGTTTGAAGACAGCAAGCAACTCTGCCATTCGGACACCCAGGGTTGTTTTATATATATATATATGTTCTATATATGTGTACAATGTTCTTCTTTTTAGTGTGCCTGATAAACATTACATGAAGCAGTTAACAAAATAACATGAGACTACCACTAGATGAGCCAGTATGTAAAAGATAACGACTGGTGGATTTGGAGGAGCACAGTGCAGCATGTGCAGCTCTGCTGTCTTATATCTTACATCTAAAATACAGTAAAATTCACCCCAGAAGAAAGTAATGGCAATATTGACCCTTGGTCTTTTTCTATTCGGTGGAAAAAAGGACTGTACAGCACAGCAAAAGAATTGATAAAAAGATAAAATAATTGATAATATGTTAATATTAATTAATATGTTCTTCTACAAACAGTATGCTAATATATTGTTTTTGTAGAAGAACTCATTAAAGGGTAGGATATACAAACTATAGCTGGAAGACGAGCGTCCAGACTTTTTTCTGTCCTGCACCAAAGTGGTGGAACGAACTTCCCCTGGGTGTCCGAACAGCAGAGTCCAACACTCACTGTCTTCAAACCCAGACTGAAGACCCTCCTCTTCTGAGAGGACTTGGGTGAAGAGTAGAGTGTTATGGTCTCCATATTGACTTGTGTTTAGTAGAATAAGCTTAGAAGTATCCCTGAATTATTAGTCTATTCACACTAGCTGAGGTTCTTCCTGGGTAAATAGCAAAGCTCTTCTGTAAGTCGTTCTGGATAAGAGCGTCTGCTAAACGCCTTAAATGTAAATGTAAATAGCTCTTTATACAGTATGGCAGTCTATGGTAAACACTACACTAAGGTTCACCCTGATGAATAAGTGTTCTTTACTGAAAAATGTCTGTTGCTGATTATTTATCCTGATCTGTGAAAGACTATAAGAACCTCTTAAGCATAGTTAATTATAAGCATAGGTCCCAAAAATGATGTCTTGCTAGTTCTCTGTTTCTCACTTGGTTTTCAATTACTGTATAAACAATCCATCGTTTTAAACCAGATTATACTCTCTGACAACACAGTGTTAAAAAGAACGGACGCAAAGCAATTACAACAAGACAGCACTAATAAGGTAATAAACTAATAAATATAATAAGCTGTGCAACACTGTGAGATGAGAGTGTAGAACCAAAGAATTGTGTTAAGTACAGTATTCTGGCCATGGACAATCTCTCACTTTTGACATTTATTACTAAAGCTGCATAAAGTAGCTCATGTAAGCAGTTCCTACTGCCAATGGATAGGCTGATATAAAAATTCAGACGTATCCATTTCAAATGGAGGAGAAAAAGTGGTCATTGTATAAAGCAGTTTTGTAGTGTATGGTCACTAATCGTCCTACTTCCTTGTTCTGAACAGCTAAAGAAAATTATCTGAATTGTTTAAATCAATAAAAATAAACCTACAACCTAATCTACAACATTTTCATGTTGAACATGTTCTGTCTGCTTGTTTTGTATTCTGTGCTAAACCATATCCATTATCTGAATTTACTGTTCTCATGCCGGGTTACTGTAAAATCTGCTCAAAGGAAACTAAAGCAAACGTAAAAATGTAGGAAGCAATCTGGACACAACTGAAAATGATGTTCTTTCATAAGAATCCACGTGTTCCAAATAACCCAGTGTAGTCCTCTTTCATTACATTCATTCACACCCTAGTTCTAAAACACTAGTCACCTACCTCACTCATGGTTCAGGGTAATCTCTGGGATGTTCTCTCAAGCAGACACAGGACCTATTGCTCCTCTCTTCCACACTGACTGGCCACCACAGAGCTTTATAACGTTTTAGACTGTGCCATCATCTTCGCTCTAAACCAATAGGAGAATGTCTTTGGGAGACCTGCTTCACCAAGACACCGCCTCTCAAATTAATATGTTAATTTCCTTCTTAGCGCTAAATAAAACTGACCTGCCATAAATGTATAGACCTCGTATGAACGCTCCACTCACAGCCTTTAATAACACTACTCGTATTGTCCGGAATTCATAGTTTTTTGAAAGCTAATCAGGAAAGTTGCTTGCGCTTGCACTTGTCTGCCAGTAGATGGCGCCTCTGAAATGAACCGCTCTGGTCAAATTGTAGACTTTCTCAGACAGTCCTAATCTTCCCATTTCTCCTTCTCAGCTTTACAATAACTCAAACCTAACTCAGTAACTCCTTCACAAATAAAGAGGACAGCCCATGAAAACCTGCGGACATCAGCATATGAACATTCGAGAGATAGAGAGATAGAGAGATGGAAACTACACTTAAACCTCAATTCATCCACTCAAGTCATTTCCATTGATTGGGTTAAGGTACTCTAGCTGTGCTTAGGAGCGGTGGGGAATTCATCTGCAAATACAGCTGTAATTGGGGTTTAGGATTTTTAGTCAAATATTTTCAATGTCATCTTCAGAAAGTGTCTAGGGTTAGGATGCAGGATTTAGCGTCTTTGTGACTTTTATTTTGTTTGGCACTAAAGAGGAATCTTGTTTTTGTTGTTTTCTATGTATCTGAATCTGAGAAACTCTATAAACTTTAGAATTAATCCTGCTTCTTCTTACATGCCCATGCCATCACACTACATCCACCATGTTTGACAGATTATTACAGCATCAGTGGAGTGTCTGTAAATGGGAACTAAAAACCTTTGCGTCAAAGGAAACTCAACACGGGTCTGGAATAACCACTCTAAACAGCAGGTCATGTAATAGCCCTCTCGTATAATGGCTGCATTGTGTGACCTACCGGAGGTATGCCTAATTTATTCATCAACTGCCAGTGAATAAAATTTTTTTTAAAAATCACCAAATTACCAAGAGCTTCTCAAAATTAAAAAAGTCGGACCAGTTCAACTGTTTAAAGTTGATATTCTTGCAGACAACATTAAAGAGTTGATTTGCGATGTGCAGATTATAAACTTCATTTCTAGACACTGAAACAAACAGAGAGACAAAAAGGACATAAGGGACGTCTCATGCAAAATGAAATATGCAGTTATAGAACTGCATTTTAATGACAAGTGATAAAACCTTTATGAGATAAAGGTAGTAGTGTTGCTGTGATGAAACCCATTGTTTCTTAAAGCCAGTTGTTTTGTTGTTTTAATGCTGTGAAATTTCAATCTCAGAAGTTTGAGATCATTTCAGTTATTCAATTAAAAGTAAAAAGTTAAAATTTGCACAATGTAAAGAGCTGATGTTTTATATGACAGAAATAATGTGTAGGAATCTGATCTTAGTGTGATCGGACAGTGGTGGTCTGATGAAATTAGGTAAAGGTAATAATGTACACGTTTAAGAAAAGTAAAAAAGAAAAAGTACTTCATTTCCATCATTTTATACAAAAACATTTAGTCTGTAACCGCAGTGTGTAAAGAAAGCACATCCTCTGTCTCATTATGCAGTGACTCCCATAAGGTCGAGGTTTGAGCAAATTTTAGAATAACTGTACTGTAATCATTTTTTTACTAGCTTCTCACATGCCCTGTTATTGCACAATATAGAGTCTTTTCATATTGTATATTTACATGGAATACATGGTGCAGTAATACAGAACTTTCTCCCTGTGAGTGAAGTGATGCATTGTCTTCTGTACTCATCAGAATAAGAGGTGTCAAGGACACCACTACCTGGCCTGAATAATGCATAAGCCTTTTCTTACCTTCTGAGTGCCAGCAGTTGTACCTGTGACACCCTGGTGTTGATGGCTGAAGTCTGGGGGGTGAGAAACAGGTAGATTTGTTACTCATAAAATATTAGTTTTTATAATGTTTATAAAAACTATATTAAGCAAAAGTGAATAGATAGGTTTTTAATTGAAAGTTAAAGTAGTCTGTATTTTCAGCTCCTCTCAGCTCTACTGGTGGACTGTTCCAGCGGTTTGGAGCAAAACTACAGGTTGTTGTCCTGCTTTGAGGAACAACTAAAAGAGAAGAACCAGAGGATCTGAGGGACCTTCCTGGTTTATTAAACAAAAGCATTTTTGAAAGGTAGTTTGGAGCAAGGCCATGTAGTACTGTATAAACCTATCTAATTCTAACCTATCTAAAATCTAATTAATATATAAACCACTAGGTATCCAGTATGAAGACTTTAAAATATGTGTAATGTGAGCTCTCCTTTAAGTCTTAGTCAGCACTCAGCACTGTTTGGAGATAAATAAAGGCACTCAGATGTGGGAACTAAGGGGAACTATTTTTTTAAAATGTCAAATGAATTCAATTGAGCATTCTGTTTCATTCTGGTGAAGAGTGACCTCTTCTGACACAAATCTAAATTGCAAGACAAACCCTCATTAAAAGATGTATATGACTTTTGTCCTGCACCCACGGCATTGAAACCTATAAGAAAGTGCTTCTCATGACTCTAACCCTAGTACGTTTTAGCATTATGCTGACGCTAACATCTAATCACAATAACTGCTTTGTGGACATCAGATGGTTTAATGTTCAGAGTGCTAAGCATCTGATTAGAGGAGCCCATGGCTGCTGACGTTTGGGACAAGATTTGAGGAGCTTTAAAATTTGGTCTTCTGGTGTTTCCTAACAATGATTGTCAACAAGCCACAGCTCTAGCAGCTAATTAAGATCTGTGATTATGATTAAAGTTATCTGAGAGCTCAACTGTCTGCATGATGCTTCCGTCCTGTGTTTTACTCCTAATTTGTAGTTGCTTTTTGTGTTTTTGTTTTAAATGCATTTTTTTATTTTACTGCTGTTTAATCATTTATTGTGATTTAAAACATTCATATTGAACTGCTTTGGAATTAAGCATGATACAGGGCGGTCCGATGTGTCATTTAAAAGGCTGTTTTGAAGCCCTGTTGACTCTTACTGTTGACAGCATCAATGGCTGTGGTTTTAAAATGGTCAGGGGTGGCATTGAATTCAGGAATGAGTCCTGCTGACCTTTTGATTTATTTTTTAATGATATTACATCCAATATCAGTCGGATTCTTCCCCTCGAAGGAAATGTTTAGCATTATGCTTAATTATCACCTTTGTTTACCATTTCCGTCATTCACTGACGGTCAAGGCCATGTATGGCACAAACGTATGTGTTCAAGGCTGAGAGTCTGTCATATCTGTTATTTTATGGCACTCCCTAACCTTGAAAAACAGTCATAAAATTTGGTTTATTGTAAAATTACCTTGATGCAATTATGCATGGCTACATTTATGGAGAATATTATTAGTAAGTTTTAGTAAAAAGCCACCCTTACATAGATTACATATTATTTCTGGTTTTAGAAACAACTGGAGAATATAAATGAATAATTACATGTTGAGATACCACTATATAAATATTCAGAATCTTTCAATATTATTTAAAATATGTTGTTCATAACATTAAAGAAATAGACAAAATACAACAATAATAAGTAACAATAAATAGTTTATAACATAACAGTGAAAATAAGAATTCCCATACTGATTTTCTCTTTTTTGAAGGTGATATTTCAACAAGATTTAAGGTGCAATCCTGTAATGTTTCAGACTTAAGCACGAAGATTACTTAGTTGCCAGTAACTTACTAAGGATGTAATATATTTAATGCAATTAATAAATAAAGTGACATCCAGTATAGTTTTAGTGTAAATAGTTTAAGCACAGTAGCATTTGCTAACTATCAAATCATTGAAGGGTGTTAACTTCAGCTTTCCCTGGCTATCATAGTGCATTAGAATCATGGGCTCATAGGCAGCTGGCACACAACATGGTCGAGGTGTTTCTCCCTTGGTCAAGCGATGTAGATGAGACTTCACCTGAGCGTGCATACTGGCCGGTTTGTAATTGTGTGGGCAAGAGCCATCACAGAAGAACATTGTGTAGCCAGCAGGAGCTACAATCCAGTCTGACCAGCCAATTTCCTCGAAGGACACACTGAGTGATTTACGACTGCAGTGATTCTCACCCTCAAAGCTGTTTTCCTTATTCGACCGAGCTTTTCTCACTTTCCCTGACAATGTCTTAAGTTCCAAATAGAGTTGAAGTGTAGGCTCCAGTCTCCCTGGTGTTCTAGAAAAAAGGCCTATGTCAACAATTAATAATGTAGTATTGAGCTGCATGATCCATTTTCCCACGGCAAGGGTGACATCTAATGTAACACTGTGGCCTTTTTCATGGAAAACCTTTGAGTCAAAGATTGTTACCATGTCAGAATTTGAGATTTTAAGAATTTTAACCATGATTTTTTTATTAAGCAACGGATGGCTGAAGAGGTCATCGAGAGGCTGTAGCTGAAGTTGCAGTCGTGCTTGTTCCAAGATGAGGTCCTTTGTGATTCGACTGTCCTTTTGGAATACAGCTCTGAACCAGTGAACCTGCTCCGATCCTCTAGCACCATTCTGACCTTGCTTGGAATTCAGTGGCTGAACTGTAAGGAAATAAAAATTCTGTATTCATGTGATCAGACATCAATTTTATAATAACCAAAAATGGCTTCTGACATCATTGTTGTTGTTGTTGTTGTTTCAAGTGGTTCTCACCATAAAGTTTTATAAGAGTAATGTTTTACAGTTTCATACATATGTCTATTTCATTTCAGCAGCCTATTTCCGATCAATTCAGCAAACAGAAATGTACATCTTATTTAACACTATAAGGTGATACAAATGTGTGCCTTTTATTAAAAATATCTATTGAATCAACATAATACTATTTTTACAAAACAAGAAGAATATAGATCTGTCAAAATCAAACAAAACAGAAACAAAATAACATTTACCTGCAGCAAAAATGATCAAACTGAAGTCCCTTTGAAAAGGCTGCGTGTTGATCTGCATGACCTTATATTGATGATATAGTCTAAACAAGTCCTGGTACCAAATCTTTTCTCTGGACTCTGGTGGTCTGTCCATCCCTAGATACTCTAGAATAGCCATTTTAAGAGCCTCAAGCTGTAGAGTGCGATCTGTTCCTCTGAAATCCAGAAGAGCTCTAGGCTCTCCCACACTGGAGTTAAAGAAAATAACCCAGAAAAAAAAGACCAAGTACTGCGCTGCTGAGTTCTGCATGACAAGCTCTTTTTTATGTTGTTTTTCTAATGGTTACTGAAACCCAAGCATTCGGTCATTTATACAGTAACTAACCACGCCCCACTGCTGAGGGATTGTTCACTTACACCCACACTGTCTAAGACAGTGTCAAATCAGGTTTGTTTTGTGAAGGTTTACATTTACATATGTAATGCTAGAAATATTTACATAATGCATGTAGTTGTCTTAACATTGTTAACAATTAGTATGAACCTTTGTAATGGAAATACAGAAGTGAAAATGTAAAAATGTCAGTTTTGACACATCAGAATTTCAGTTATAAGCTTCTGTCGACAGTATAATCGAACCTCCTAGGTTTCCGTTATCAAGGTTGCTGAACTTGTTTTTTTTTCTTTTAATGGAGTTTCCCATTCCTTATCACATATTTGAGTTACCTGGAATATGGTGCTTACGTAAAGCTTTCCCGTTACTCACTAACACTGTTGTACCTGCTACAGATTCATATAAGATCAAACATTTCCTCCCTAGATTAATAGATTGATACATTCAACTCAGGACAACTGAAAGAGTTTATATTTATATATTTTATTTAAGATGTAATGTGAAAGGTGTTAATCGAGTGTTGAGGAAAACAAAAGGAGAGCTCGATTTTGGTGTCATTGACAGTAATGTGACCTGCTTAAGACAGCATGTTGTACCACACCCAGAACAAACTCACCTTCTGGAGAGGAGGAGTCAAACAATACATACTTTTACACATGTAGGTGCTTTAGGGCACAGCTTATTCAAATATTAGTAATGCTTATCATATTATCTGCATCGACTGAATGTAAAGATATTATACTGAAGACACAATTATGAAGACTGGAGCTGAATTGATTATCAAATGAGTATTCTATTTCATACTGATTTTTGTTTTAATTCTATTATTGGTACATAGAATAGGATTTTGTAATTTAAAATGTAATTGTGCCAGGTGAATTTGATTTTTAAAGTTAAAACAACTATAATTTTACTGTTTACATTTTAAGGTTGCTTGTTGTAAACAAGCTCATAAGGATTTCCAGTATACTGTGATACTGTGACGAATTTGTATCTGTGTAACAGCATTTAAAGTTCATTGTAGCTTGAAGTGTTCTGCAATGCAGTGAAGCTTGGCTGAGTGCCGCTACTGATTGATTACAGTACTCCTGGTTTTAGTTATCTGTTGCACTGTTTTCTAGTAGTGTATTATAAACAATTTCTGTTCATTTATTTAAAGTGTTAAACCTCCAAACTGTGAGTTTGTGTAAATAGTTTTACACAAAGTTTGTGGAACAGCACAAATGGTTTGCACAAAAAATATTTTTTATAAAAACAAATCTTTTATACTTTTGCATTTTTCACAAGCTGTTATTAAGTACAACAAAAAAAGTCTCTATCAAATTCCTCTATCAAAATAGGTTTAAAAAATCAAATAGGTTTAAATGCTGATATTGTGTAAATATGAAATTGTCATTTTTTGTTCTGTAATGACATTATGTACATTTAGTCGTATTACTATGTCTACTACCTGAATGATTATAGAACCCACAATAACCATATATATATATATACACACACACACACTTAGGTGTATTTTCTTTAGATGATTTTTCACTTAATATGTTAAATTAACCTACTAATCAGTAATTCTACAATTAGAGGAATGTTTATGTTCTCAGGTTATAAATTCGTGTTATAAATACTGTTTAGTATACAGGTGGGTTTACTTTACTTTTTATTTAGATATAATCTACTTTCATCATCGCTTTTTGATTTACGGAACGAAACATTTAGAGGACTTTTATCAATTTAGTTTCCGGAACAGGAAATTCAGATGTTCTGATTTTAAAATCGTTTCGTATAAACATTTTACTTTAATTTCGGTCGTGGCGAAAAGTATCAATGCGACAATAACATAGAAATAAAAAGAATATTTAAAATAAATGACAAAAAAGACTTTTTTCCTGGGTATATAAAGACGGCGAACACCACGTGACTTCCTTTCCCGTCGAAGCTGAAATAATGGACGCCAGCCGCGTGCAGCCCATCAAGCTCGCCCGGGTAAGAATAATGATATAAAGTCGTTTAGTTTGACATTTTCTGTTTCCATTTCGCTATTTAAACATTTTACTCATACCGTTTAGCCTTGCGTTTGTGTCTACGTGGATTTTAAACGTTTTGGTCGCATTGGTAATGCGTGGTGTCGTAGTTATGGCCTGCACGTGCCGTTCCCTGCTCGGAGCTCGCGCTCTGGTTTCTGTGTAAAATCCGCTTTGTTCTTCATTCTGTCTCTTTCAGGTCACTAAAGTGCTCGGGAGAACCGGCTCTCAGGGGCAGTGTACGCAGGTGAGGTCTCCCATTCTCCGGTCGAACACACGGTCCGCCCCGAGCATTCACTTTACATTCACTTTACATTCACTTTACATTCACTTTACTTTATTTTACATTTAAGGCGATTAGCAGAAGCTCTTCTCCAGAGTTCTTACAGAAGAGCTTTGCTATTTACCCAAGCAGAAGCTCAGCTAGTGTGAATAGACTAATAGTTCAGAGATCCTCTAATCTTATTCTAACCCAAGTCAGTAAAGTGAGGAGTGCTCTGTTCACCCCAGTCCTCTCTGAAGTATTCAGCCCTGAGAGCAGTTCAGCACTGTAGAACAATCCCGACCTGAGGAAACCCACTGACCCGCTGACTGACCCGCTGACTGACCCGCTGACTGACCCGCTGACTGCCTAACGAGATCTTCAGCTGCAGTGGTTTATCCTTCAGTGTTTTTAATACGTTACATTTGTAATGTGCTTTTAGTCATTTATAGTTGTAGGTTGACAGACTTGTTTTTTAATGTGCTGTTCGTGAGGAAAACCCTTTCCTTTTGTAAAGTCTTTACGTTGCCCTTTCAGTTTAAAGGTTCCTTACGTATCTTTTTTACAAACAGTTCTTTTGATGTTCAGACGAGCCTTTACCCGGTACCACCTTTTATTAACGGCGCACTGTTTTTCTCGTCTTGGACTGGCACTGCTATTGACAGTAATTCTGTATAACTAAGCTCTAACCCTCATGAAAGGCAGGGATTCTACAGTATGATGTGATGCAGTTAGTTAAGCTCTGGTTCTCTTGCAGAAGAATAGTCGATGATCGCTCTATCTAGGCATGTGTTGACTCTGGCCACATGCTCAGCATGTTTGTAATATATTATGTTGGTCAGGGATGGTGCAGTAAATGATCTGGGCATGTTCTGGTCTTGTGCTGCTGATGATGGCAGATGACTTTTACAAACAGTCCAGGATTGCAGATAATGCCTTTAATTTGACCCTGCTGTAGGTTATGCCTGTTTGATGCCTTTTCCACAAGGATGCAAATGGGGTACCAAAAAATGAAGGGTCAGACATGGCACTTCATCAGTGTTTCATCTGCCTTACAGGTGCGTGTTGAGTTCATGGATGACAGCAACAGATCCATCATCAGGAATGTGAAGGGCCCAGTGAGAGAGGGTGATGTTCTGACCCTTTTGGAGTCTGAAAGAGAAGCAAGGAGGCTTCGTTAGGTAAGCAGATACTACTTTAGATGGAGGAGAGATGATCAGGTTTGTGACTTTTTGCAGTTAAAAGCTGGAGGTTGTGATGTAAATATTGTGGTACACCTCAGTGTGCTGGTCTTTGATAGTTTAGAAGTAAAATGTTTGGCATTCAGTTATGCAACACATTAGTTTATTCTTTTTACAAGGAGAAAATTGCTCATACACGCAAAGAACATACTTTAAACAAAACACACTTTTAAAAAGGGAAGGGAGGGTTAGTGTAGCCACGTTAGAAAATGCTGCCAAATTAGGACTGAATTGAAACTGATCTTTGCAGTGTAATGTAATTTGCTGTCTGTGTTAAAGGAAGTTTTTGACCGGTTGATGCTAACTGTTTCCTTTTCCCTCCCCCCTCAGTGTGCGTTTGTGAAAAGCTGCAGTGATCGATTCTGTGGAGCAAGTTAACACCAGCCTTGCTGATGACTGATTTCAGATGTGTCAAACTGAAATAAATTGATTTTCACATTTTTTTTGGTCTCTCTGCTATAATTTTATCAAAGGGGGGGGGGGGGGGGGGGGGTAAGGAAGGAATCAGTGAATCAATGTTTAATGCATAGATGTTTTTAAAAATAGAATTTAGGTGAAGTTGGGTGCTAGGCTCCTTGAACCACTTGCCTTTTGTTTTATTTACAATGATGTGTATATGTGGAATTTAATGATTTTAGTTTACCACACTGTATGTGTAGGTTTAGTTACCCCAGAAAGCAGGTGTTGCTCGGAACAGATGTTTGGTTAGAGTTGAAGCTTTAAGCTCTTTTATACTTAAAAAAAAATAATGTTTTAAAATATTTTACAATTCTTAAGATGATGCTAAAGTCAAAGTCTTCCACCTCTGAACTAGGTCACCACTTTACGGTGCTGCTACTTTTGAACCTTCACAATATTCTGTATTTCTGAAGAAATTTTACCTGGAATGTCAGTAGCCAGTAATTTCTTTTGTAAGCCGAGTTAAAGATAAACGTGTGTGTGTGTGTCTGCGCACATTTCAACATATCTGAATTTAACCAGTTTGTATGAACCCTGAAAGCTCTGGAGCGTGACTGTAGTGGTTTAGGATGCTGTGTTAATTCTCAGGTAGAACTGGAGTTTGTCTTGTAACAGGCTGGAGTCAGGAGTCACTTTGAGGCAGGGAGGGATCCTCACGTGTTGCCTGGTGTGAGAGATTCTTCCAGAACCTTATGGCCCCCCAACCTGCTTTGCAGAACTAAAACCAGGAATAAACTATAGACCTGTTTGTGATCGTTGTTAATATATTTAAATGTATTTGTGGTTTTAAATAGAAATATATGCTCAGTACCTTGTGCTAACACTGTACTACAGCGGTCTCTATACTGGGCGCTCTCCTGCCACCTGGTGTTGAAATACCATAACTGCATTTTCCAAGACGTAGAATTAAAATGAAGAAACAATAATACAGTATTTATTGAGTTACTGGGAGATGACAAGGATCTTACCTGTCTGCTGAGTGTAATGACCACGACTTCAGCTGGGGATGGATCTGCAGGTAGGGCTCAGTGGGCTCAGTAGTTCCTGCATGTTTAGACTAGTCTTTACACTCCTGTTCCACATTTATAGCTGATAACGTCCTTCCATATCTAATATTTTCAAATCGAATATCAAATATAGATGTTTGAAACGCGCGGCTGTCTTTGATATCAGGTTTGTATTATATAGGCATTTAGCACGAGCTGGTTTTCAGAGCAGGACAGTAAAAGGTCTGGACGCTCGTCTTCGTGGAATTTAAGGGATGGCGGGTCGAGCCGAGCTGTACTTGATGCTCGAAGGGCTTCGATCATTACCATCAAGCACGGAGGGACTGGTCCAGCCTTGAGGTGGTGACCTGCTGTCCAAGCCGAGAGGTCAGCGAGACAGTCTGAGATGCGGGCAGAGACCTGGGATGAGCGGTCATCAGCAGAGCAGTGGCAGCAGCATAGCTTTCCTTCCTTCATCTACTTTCCATTTGATTCATTAATATTAATGAATAAAAACTTTACGAAGGAGCACAGGTGGAAAGGTGAACTATCTGCTCGTCCCTCGCGCAGTAAAAACAGATATAAAATATGAATTTTAGAATAGAGTATATGCTCATTAAGATACACTGTTCAAACATTAGTTATAAACTATTAATATTAGTATTGAATATACAGAAGTTACTCAGTTTGTCTATCTGATCAGAGGTCTTCAGGTGCAGAAGTGAAAGGATGTGGAGCTCTGCGGGTGAGGTGACCCTGGGCGAACTCCAGGCCACTGAAAGGTGTTTCCCTGTAGGAGGACACGCTGTTTAATTGGGCTATTTTAGGACATTTTGTAAGCATATCTCTTTCTTTATTTGGTGAAAGTTTCACATGAATAATGGCTCAGATCAGAATATCTCTGCTACCGGTTCAGAACCGGGTTCTTTTCCGTTATCCATTGTTCACCGGGTCTATTGTGGAGAGATAGCTGAAAACACTGAATTCCACAAACAGCACGAGAGGACTAATCTCCACATGAACATCAGAAATTTTCTGATTGAAAAGTTCATCCCAACAATCGCCGGATTCTTCTCTAATCAGATCTCAGAGGGTTCAGAGTTCCTGTTTGGAGGTTCGAGCAGCGAACACTGTTGAACCCCACCAATGAGCGCGAGGACAGTTAGGAGCGACCTCCAGCATTAGAGCAGCATCAGCAAAATCTCGCGGGAATTCGACAGTATTCCATATTCAATAGTTCAGTTCTGGGAATGATGGGAGTGTCCTGGTCAGTGAGGAGCTACAACGAGAGAGAGAGAGAGAGGGAGGGAGAGAGAGAGAGAGAGAGAGAGAGAGACAGAGAGAGAGAGAGAGAGAGAGAGAGAGACAGAGAGAGAGAGAGAGAGAGAGAGAGAGGGAGAGAGAGAGAGAGAGAGAGAGAGAGAGGGAGGGAGAGAGAGAGAGAGAGAGAGAGAGAGAGGGAGAGAGAGAGAAAGAGAGAGAGAGAGAGACAGAGAGAGAGAGAGAGAGGGAGAGAGAGAGAGAGGGAGAGAGAAAGAGAGAGAGAGACAGAGAGAGAGAGAGAGAGAGACAGAGAGAGAGAGAGAGGGAGAGAGACAGAGAGAGACAGAGAGAGAGAGAGAGAGGGAGAGAGAGAGAGGGAGAGAGAGAGAGAGGGAGAGAGAAAGAGAGAGAGGGAGAGAGAGAGAGAGGGAGAGAGAAAGAGAGAGAGACAGAGAGAGAGAGAGAGAGGGAGAGAGGGAGAGAGAGAGAGGGAGAGAGAGAGAGAGAGGGAGAGAGAAAGAGAGAGAGGGAGAGAGAGAGAGAGGGAGAGAGAAAGAGAGAGAGACAGAGAGAGAGAGAGAGAGGAGAGAGAGAGAGAGAGAGAGAGGGAGAGAGAGGGAGAGAGAAAGAGAGAGAGAGGGAGAGAGAGAGAGAGAGAGAGAGAGAGAGAGAGGGGGGGGTCAGGAACGCCTAACGCGCATGCGTGTAAATAAGTAAACGGGTAAATGATCTGTATGATCTGTATTAACAGCAGCCAGGAAGGCAGGAAGGCAGAAAGGCAGGAAGGCAGGAAGGCAGGAAGGCAGGAAGGCAGAAAGGCAGGAAGGCAGAAAGGGTGCGACCCTGAAGGACTGTTATACACTCAGCTATTCGTGTACATGTATTTGTTATACAATGTTAGTTAAACGTCAGCATGTATAATCACCCCTCTCAGAATGCTGTGTAGCGTTGGTCTCAGTAACTGATGAAAGGTGCTTAAAGCTCTACAGGCTTTACTGGCCACATGTTTAGAGAACCCTACCTGTTAGAGAGAGAGCGCTCCATGTGATGCTCGCTTGACCATTTAAGACTGCTGTCTGTGAGGAAACCTGGTCCTGATCGCCGCTCCTTTACAGTGCCATCTCGAGACAGCGCAGACTGTCCTCTCTCACCTCGGTATAGAATTCTCTTTTTAAACAATTCGTTCAGATCATTTAAATGATCAAATCAAAATCTGACATTTCCACAATCTGTAAACTGTCGGCGGCCTTACTCTAGAAATCGCACTCAGATAAAAAAGCTCTGAACTATGTATTTAGTTGTTTATGTGTTTATTTATGACAAATGAGATGAATGGAAATGAGATGAATGGAAATGAGATGAATGGAAATGAGATGAATGAGCCAGTTCTGAGCAGACCGCTATGTCTACTGGGTCTGAGCGTCCCACAAACGACGAGGCTTGCAGGTGTGTACCTACCGACCGACCGTGACAGACACACCAACTCGGGACATGGATGATGATTATGATGATTGCTTATTTATTTATAAACCTTTAATATTTATTCATTATTAAATATAAGATCAAATAAAATGCTTCTTCAGTGAAATTTCCACATGTCTAAATGTGTAAATAAAAGTTTGATAGTTTGTAGACTCTGAGTACGTTTTACGTCAAGAACTAAAGCGAATGTAAACACTAATAATAACAAAGCAAATCAAACTATTAAAAATACATACATAAATGAACAAGTAATTCAATAAATAATTAAATAGTATACGCGTGTGCGAGTGATTGTAGCGCAGATCAAAGTTTCATTCGAGCTAGTCTTTATCTTTACACAACTTAAACAAGAAATTAAACAGTTCAATCACAAAAGTCACAAAAGTCAGCTGATGCTTCAACTGTTAGACCCTTTCTTCCTAAATCATAATTACCTTAAGCTTTGAGCATATACTCCAAATAATTGAGTGTAATTATTTCTATTGGGAATAAATATAGAGAAAATGAAAGCAATATTTTTTCACAGTTTAATAAACAGACCATTTCTCTCCGCTTCATCGCGTCTCTCAGGCTTGTTCTAGCATTAATTCTCTTTAATTGGATTTTAATTTAGTACCGCATTTAAATATTTTGACTGGAGATGCTGATACATTTTAAGAAAATATAAATGTAGTAATTTGCCAGCCTTTTAATTTTGTTTTAGCTGTTTAAACGTGAAATCCACGATTTTAAATATTATATAATTAATATATAATGAATTTACTTCCTAACAAACATTGGGGTAATGGTGGTACTCAGTGGTAATCAATGGTGTTGCAAATAAAATACAATCAACGGTGCTGATTTTACTACTACTGCTATTACTGCTAATAATAACAACAACGCTAATAATAATAATAATAACAACAATAATAATAATAAATAATAATATATTTTATTATTAGAATTTCCCTGAAATTCACAGATAAATCCAAGACCCATTCACACTGTAGAAACTTTATTTTAAAAATATGAAACTAAAAACGCGTGTTAAAAAGTGCTTAACATCCAAAACTGATGTAGACAATAATATTTTCCCGTAACAACAAAGACAATAAAAGCAATAATAATAATAATAATAATAACATTAATAAACTGGCCTGGGTCTTCTAACACCGGGATGCTTTGCTCACAACTGCTGATAATCTATTAACTGATCGACCGTTATGCTGGTTTTGCTCAGGCAAAACATTGTCATGCTGACCTGTAATTCTGTCAAATCAGTCAAATCAAACAATTACAAAATAAATATTTGCAACACAGACAGAGCTGTTAGGAAAACCCCACACATCCGATCAGCTCAATCCTTCTGTTTATAAAGTTATAGAGCATTGATCACATTAAAATACACCTTCAATTAATCTGCTTCGTATTCCGGGTATCGACACATAGTAAGAAGGTCATCAAAGTTATAAAAATATTGACTTTACCAGCTTCTACAATAATCTTTTTAAAAGTGCGGACACTGAAGAGCCTTTTTAATCGATCCACCTTTCCATTTCATGTAAATGAGATTCCAGTCCTGACCCTCCAGTCCTGACCCTCCAGTCCTGATCCTGACCCTCCAGTCCTGACCCTCCAGTCCTGATCCTGACCCTCCAGTCCTGATCCTGACCCTCCAGTCCTGATCCTGACCCTCCAGTCCTGATCCTGACCCTCCACCAGCGCCTCGTTCTGAAATTTGACGAGATAAAAATACAGCGACCCAAACAAAGACCAGTCTGACCTCAGATGGTTCCTGGTTCGAGGGATGATGCTGGGTGGGTTATATATCGATTCGCGTGTGTTTGCTCTCGTGCTCCCAGTAAGGGCAATGCATCATCGATAGCTCGGCAGGCTGACGCGAGCACGAGAACTGGATTCCCGGTCCGTTCGCCGTTGAAACCGGGGGAGACGCGGCAGTGACGGGACTGAGCTGCTGTGAGTGCGGGTGATGCGGGTGATGGGGGTGATGGGGGTGGTGGCTCATGCCGTTGTAAGAGTTTACGAGGCTTGGCAGAGGCATGCTTTGCACGCGAGAGTACGGGCTGTACGAGGAATGCGCCGACAGCCCCTTGACGTTCACGGGGCTCACACTGCCGCTCCCCATCTGGCAGGACGTGTAGGACACCGGCGCGGGGGGCTGAGCTAGAGACCAGGAGTTGTTGATGAAGCTGGGCTGCAGATATTTGGGCGGGGAAAGATAACCGTAACCGTCCCCACCGAAGAGGGACTTGCCCGGCTGGAAGTGGGACGGCGGGGGCCTGAACGGCCTCTTCATGCGCCGCCGCCGCCGGTAGTTCCCCTTTTCAAACATGTCTTCACACGTAGGGTCCAGAGTCCAGTAGTTCCCCTTCCTCTCGCCGCCGCCTTCTCGCGGAACCTTAATGAAGCACTCGTTGAGGGACAGGTTGTGGCGGATGCTGTTCTGCCAGCCCTTCTTATTCTTCTCGTAGAATGGGAACTTGCTGATGATGTACTGGTAGATACCGGACAGGGTCAGACGCTTTTCCGAGCTGTTCCGAATGGCCATGGCGATCAGAGCCACGTACGAGTACGGGGGCTTCTGGGTGGGGTCCGGCTTCTCTGCTCCTCTCTCTGAGAGTATTCCCTCTTTGGTCGGCTCGTTGTCTGCGCTGGAACTGGAGTCCAGGAGGTCCACGGCTCTCTCCTCTGAGCCCAGGAACGCGGCCATCATCGGCAATCAAAACAACAACAAAAATAAGTTTTCTGACAGATCAATCAACTGAATCGACGAGTTGACCAAAAGCCTCCTCATCTGATGGAGGCCAGAACCTCTGCTCTCCCACTTCAGCTTCTTTTACACCAGATAATCCAAGAGAATCAGACAAAATACTGTTTGGTTCCCTAGAACCCGCCCCCAATTACAAACACACACACACACTCACACACACACACACACACACGAGCGCGCGCGCGGGGTTTAATGAAGATATTTCTTCAACTCTCAGCGAGTCTATAATTATTAACATCAGAAAAGGAGGCTTTAACCCCAGTCAGGAGAGCACACACCTGAAACATCAGAATATGCAGAATATCAGAACAAAATGATGTTGGTCAAAAAGCTAAACTTAGAGTCTCTTAGATGATTAGATTAACTGTGTAACATATACATGTGCTGTTTTGTTTAAATGTGTTTTATTTAACACAACATATTTAAATATAACAGTACAGTTATATATTACACTGATTTATAACAGTACATTATATGTATATATTTTATATTTGATGTATTTATAAAAGCTCATTTTTTAAAGCACATCTCTCTCTCTCTCTCTTAATAATATTGATGGATTGGAGTAAAAACAGAGAAGTTAGGAATGTACAGGAAAAAAGCAAACTTCTGCTCTTGTTCACTGTTAAGTAGTAAAAATTAATATATGTTTAATTTTATCCATTTCAGTGGATAAGGGTGTGTGAAAGGGGTATCACATAGATAATAATAACCCCTATCTTAAATATACTGTATCTAGCAGGAGAACAGGCAGTGGTTCGAGTCCTTTCTAACCCTCCTGGTTTATCTCAGACAGTGGCTGGGATTTGGGAGCTGAACCTTGGCTGTGCACACCTCCCTCTGGTGGTAAAGGTGTACAGAACATTAAACAAATGAAAACATTCTTTATCAAAAAAAAAAAAAAAAAAAAAAAAAGATTCTTCACATTTTTCTTTACACTTTTTAACAAACATGGTTATTTATGGAACCTAAAGCAAAGTATTGCTCAAAGATAATCTTTTGAAGGATTTTCTTTATTCTTTGTTTAATTTAACATAATAAAAAAGTTAATATGATAAAGCATCTAGAATAGCAAAATAACAAAATATAAATTGTGCTCTAAAATGTAAAAGTCTGTTTCATGTAGAGGATTTGTTCACATATTTCTCCTTGCAAATAAACATAAAGATAAATACAAATAAAGTCATATATTCACATTTTATGACCATTTATGACCATGACAATGCAATTCAACCTCCACATTCAATTAATATGTGTCAGGGAACACACACCCAGAGTGGGTTAAGTTTAGGGTTAGGTGCCTGACTAATGGACACCTCAGCTGTGAATGTTGAGAGAGGAGCAAGTGCAGTCCCCCTGGCCCCCCCTGCCCCCCTGTCCCCATGTACAGTCAAATAGTGAGAAAAACGTTAGGACACCACAAGCCTAGTGTACTCCTAATCTTGCTTCCTTTTGGGTTTTCCATCTTAAACATTTTCCACACATCATGCAGAACCAGAACTCCTTCTGAACCAGAACCTCTTGTTTCAGCCTCTGTTTGTACTTTTCCATGAGGAAGATGGTAGCATGGTTCAACTTTCTGAACGGTGAATGAGACTGTGCTTTATAGCTGTCTTTGATTGGAATGTATCCAATGGTTCAGTGTCCTGTTTCCCCTACTTGTGCAGGTGATATGTTGGTGGAAGGTTGGTACTGCCCGTTTGAGGTAGAAGCTGTGCATCCTGGTGATGAGTCTGAAACTGAGTGAGAGCCTTGTACAGTTCACACAGTGCAGTGTCTGTGTTTGTCTGAGATGCTGACTATGACCAAAGTAAATTCCCAGGAAAGTAGAAAAGATGAAATGTGATGGCCAGAAATTGGTTGTGCAGGAGCATGTGAGATTAACAACACACTAATGCTATGCTAAGGTAATTCTTGGGTTAGTGCTTTAAAAAAAATCTGCAGAATCAGCAGATCTAAGAAAAGGTGGCCAAGAGTTCCACAGTTTAGGAGCAAAAACCTTAAGACACTGGATCCCCACTAGTCTTTAGGTGGGAACAATTACTTGACCTAAGTTGACCTAAAAAAACATACTGATAAATGAAGGCGAAGTAGTTCTGCCACATAACTTGGAACCTGACCATACAATGCTCTATAAGTGCAAGAATTTGATTGAGGAAGCCAGTGCAGAAATATTAATAAAGGGGTTAAATGAGACCTTTTGTTTTAACTAGTAGGTCATATAGTGATGTAGCAACATTCTGTATTGCCTGCAAGCAATCACACGTAACAACACTAAGTGAGGAGAATAGAGCATTACAGTAATAAGTATGAGATAAAACCAAAGTATAAGCATCTCGAGCTCGGCATTTGAAACTACTGATCTTAATTTAGAAATATATAAAAAAAAAAAAAAGATTTTGTCAGCTGTTTAACGAATATCAAACAAAATGGACTGATCAAATAAAACACCCACTTCAGACAGTCTATCTCTATAAAGCAGACGAGGTCAAGTTTAAATTATTTCACACTAAAGCATAATTTAGTTGGTTAAGTTAAGTTTGTCTGGTGGTTTGTGGCCATTGATTCTTTAACATCTTCTTAGAGTAGCGTAGTCTAGAGACTACCGTTTCTCTTTGGGTGAGAAATACAAAATATACATACAATGTTTTCAAACAAATTCCAGAATTTCATAAACATTCCATCCACTTTTTATTTTAAATACATTTCTGTAGTTTTCTAAGTTTAAAATGAGAACTTTCAGGGTATTCATTTTTTCAAATAAACAAAACCTTTATCCCAGGAGCCATTTTTGTCTGGAAAGCTGTATGAAAAATGTAAGCAAAGGAGTGGGCACAGGCTCTCAGCTGTAATGAATTTTGAAAGACAGAAATTCTTGTCCTCGTGCACTTCCTGCCCTTGAATTGAGGCACAAGGATGTTTATGATTGAGTGTGAGGAAGGAATGTGAGGACTGGATTAGCTGGGTCAGCCAGGGAGCTGCAGCCCACACTCCCTTATACACACACACACACACACACACACACACACACACATTTGTCTTATAACTAATACACGATTACTGTATGATTATAGTTACAGTAAGGATTGATGAATTGTTGTTTGTTGCTCAAAGTGACCCTGGGATGATTTGGGTTGTTGGCAAGTGGTTTCTCTACTTGTGTACGCAGTAAACATAAACATAAACACAAAACTGATCTTTTCTTTTAAATATTCATAATATTGCATATGTAGCACAGTTACAATCTATAACATTCACATTTTATGTATAAACTCAACAACCCAGTAAATTAGGGTAACGCTTAATGTACTTAAAGGTTGTTTGTTCAAAATATTGATATTTCTTAATCCTGTAATTTTCCATTTCATTTTACTTTCACTTGTATTTTCACCAGTGCACACAGGCCTATTTATAGTGATGTTTGTTTTGCACTAAAGGTTTGACAGTGTGATCTCTTTTTATTCTTCCTAACTTATACTAATGAATTAACGCCACTATGTACTCTGGTTTAAAATGTGTACATTTTAAGAAAAGTGCACATCTATAATCTATCAGTGATTTTTGTTCAACTAACCGCATTTCCTTGAGGTGGTGTTGGTGTATGTTCTAGGAGAAGAGCATGTGTGGGTGTGGTCTTCACCTGACCGCCTCATGCCCTGCAGTTGCTAAGTGACCAGAGATTATTTTTGCCACTCTGGTCCTCCTTACAAAAGCCCCAGTGACATGTGGGTGGCAGTGAATTGTGGAAGATCCTATCGCAGCATGTTGCTGTGACAACCAGAAAGTTAATGCAGACATAATACCATGGCCTGTTACACAGCTGCTCCTCTTTGCTCCTTTTCCTTTTGGTTGTTCCCTTTACCTTTCACAACTCTTTCATTTGTTTTATTATTTTTCATAATTCATGGTTCCACACTATATTTGCTTTCACTTTTGATTTATGAGGGTGATGTTACTTACAGGATGTACACAGACATCAAATGAAAAGTCTAATTTATTTGTAGGCTTTGAATAAGTGGTTCAATCATACACATCTCTGCATGCTCGTTGGTTGTATCAGTCAATGCGCTTGGTCATGCTTGATTTAGTGTTGATGGATGGACAAATAAATCATCAAGTTTTATTTGAACAACAGAATCTGAAGCAAATCAAGATGGGCTGTACAAAACACACACACAAAAAAACTAAGCAGAACAGATCTCCTGCACCAGAAAGCTAGGACAATCACTCGGTGTAGAAATGTCAGGATGTTTTAATTGACAGTGCTAGCATGCATGCTAATTGGCTAGTTAGCTTTGCTTAAAATAATAAGTAAATGTTACATAATTAACTTTGTGAATTTTGGAAATCAGGTTAGCTTTTTTTACTTGTTATAATAGCAGTGTTTTTAAAAGAGATGGAAAGATAATGTGGTCGGTTTACTGATTATATGTTTTTTGGCAGTCCAGACTATCAAAAACCATTGTGGAAGCAATCTAGATATGCCAAAAAATCTAATTTAGGCTGGCAGTCTGAACATAGTCTCATCTGAAGTGCCAAAGTTAAAATAACAATTCGAAATCAGGTAAAAGTGACCCAAATCCGATCTTTTTTTGTCATATGTGCCAAAATAATACATTAATTAAAATATACATACATACATCTGATATTTTCTATTTGAGATGTTTTGACTGTTCAGTTTTCAGACTGCCAGCCCAAATCAGATTTTTGGCAAAGCTAGATTGTATCCAGAATGATTTTGGAGTTTTGGTAACAGTATCCAAACCACATACAATCGAATGTAAACAATTGAGTCTCAATCTGGCTGCTGGGATCGGACAAGGCAACAAACAACGACAACATCAAATACTGAGTGATGTAAATGTGGCGACCCAAGAAAAGCACCAACCCATGCAGACATGTTTGTGATGAAATCTGATCTGATCACTAGCAAATAACCAGATCTGAGCAGAGAAACAAACTGAAATCCAATACCTGTCTGATACAGGGCAATGTGGCTCAGTCTGAACAGCTATGCTGGGATTAATGTGACTTTTCCATCAATTTAACTGGACAACAGGCTTTCAATGTCAGGATAGCGAGGTAACAAACCTCATAATAATTTGGGGTTATGTCTCTGTTCACACTAAATTACATATTACAACCATTCTGTGTTTGAAGAAATTTATTAAGAACATTCTGAAAGGCGTACTTTACCTTATGTGTGAATGCAGCCATAATGGTTTCTTTAAATACTTTGTACAGACTCACTTTGCAAAGATATCAGCTCTGAGTCTTTGCCAATAATGCATAATTAGACTGGAGAACACATGGCATCAATTTCATGTTAAAAATTGATTGTGAAAAAATTGTGCCAGAATTGCACACATTTGACACTTGAGAAAAATAAAAAGTAGTTTACAGTAAAAATGAACGTAATTATAAAAGAAACAATGGTTGTTATAACATCTACAGTTTGCTGGTAGAGTTAAAAAGTGCGGCTATTTCTGTAATGTCATCAGCAGTTAGTATTTGACAGTGGTTGTGCTGCGATTGCCTATATGTTCCTCTTTAACAGAGAACATGTGCTAGTGTTTCTGGGTTTCTCGAGTTGTATGAGTTGCAGTGTATGTAGAGGAAGTTTTGCAGAATTGGTGTTCAATGTTTTAAGCAGGAAATTAACTATTTGGCTAATTGCAAAAAACAAACAAACAAAAACAACAGACAAACAAAAAAACAAACCTGTAAGTGTTGTACACATTCACACGGGCACACTGAGCCAATACTGGTAGGCCTGTCAATCAGGACACCCCCTCGCCAACACACACACACACACCTCTTGTTTTCTTTGGGGGTTCTACACGTTTAATCAGTTTAAATGTTCTGACTCAACAGCATTAAAAGCATGTGTCCTTGGATGTTTACTCATGTGTGTGGGCAGCGATTGTTATCCTTGTGAAGTGTGTGTATGTGTGTGTTTATACTTTCAGCACAGTGGCTGAGTGGCTCTTTGTTGTAGCTTTCAGACAGAATCAGTGCTGATTAAAACAGGCGGAGCACCAGCTGTCCATCACCACTCCTATGTCACAGGAAATGGCCATCAAAGAATCAAAGAGGAGTGGGACCAAAACTGTGTCATGATTTCCCTTCTTACTCTGAGCATGACAGTGTATCTTAACTATTTATTAGCATGAGCTTCATCAGCATCGTTATCCACAAAAGTTGTCATTATTATTTTATTTTATTATTTATTAATTACTGTTTGCATTTTAGTCAGATAAACTACTTAGTGATCAGTAACCAGTACATTAAAGTCATATTGCTAAGACATAGATAAAAAAAATGACCCTAACTGTTCATTTCTGTTTCTTCAATAAACCCACTACCTTTATGTCCACCTCCTCTCTGCCCGCCACCTAAATGTGCCGGAACAGCCCACCACTAGAGAAGATGTAGCCGGAAATGCTTTGTATTATTGTGCTGTTTGTCGAACTTGGTTTCAGCAAGAAGGGAAGATCTGGAGCTGGCGACACGTACTCCCAAAAAAACGGCGTCAGCAGCCTGCTTGTGTCCCCTCCACACCTGAGGATTTTCCGATCAGGGGGGTGGAGAATTTGGGAAGGGAGTGGGTTTGAGGCTCGATACCGTTAAGCTCAAGCTTTGGGCAGGAGAGGCGAAGCTAAGGGGGCGTATTTCATGAGGATACTCGCTCATATGGCATCATGGACTTCTTAATGATTGTGCTCATCAGGCCACTGGAGGCTATCACACCAAGCACCCCAGAGAAGACCCCAAAGACGACTAGGGGATGTGTGCTATCTGGAGCACCCGAGAACCCTAGCTAGCCAGAGCAGCTTATCTCCGCTCAGAAAACTCTGCTGATCAAAGCCTACTTCACCAGTTCATTTTCCAGCACCAGTTTCCAGGTTGTCCATGCCAGCGGTGCCCGTTGCCAATACATAATAAAAAAAATCGAATTGAACTAAATTCAACGAATTTCACGTGTTTATTAATTGTATTTCACACAAGTTTGCTTTAATAAAATGAGCTGTGCCACGCTGCTTACAGTGTACTGATATTGGACAGGTAGCGGGTTTGACTCATTAGGACTTCTTTCAGTTCGCGCGCTCTTCCGCCCAGGGCACTTCACCTCGTGGACTCCAGACACCGCGCTTTTTAGGAGCTGCTGTCCTGCAACGCGTCAAAGGTAAGATCTTTTTAATTAGGGAATGGACGAGTTGTTGTAGCCGCTGCCTGTTATGTTGTGTTACAGCAACTTATAAGCAATAATTAAGTTAATAAAGCCAGACACCTTTTTAGAGTAACTTCCATTCCTGCCCCACCTTAAGAGGCTGGGACTTGGCACAGGTGTAGCACTATTTTAACAGTCTATTTTAGATGGGTGTGGAAGGGCTTGTATTATATTCCGTTGTGTTTTAGAGGCTCCCGTTAATTCGCCAGCATCTCTGTTAGTAACCTCTTAGATTGATGCCTTTGTTTACAGTATAATGAAAGACTGTCCCTTCTGTCTGTACTGTGTTGTCTGTCCGCACTTGTTTGTTTGTGTTGCACTTGTGTTTTGTATGCACTGTCTATGTTGCACCATGGTCCTGGAGGAACGTTGTTTCGTTTCACTGTGTACTCTGTATGTAGTTGAAATGACAATAAACCCACTTGACTTGACTTGACTAAAGCCTTTCCCGGACTCAGGAGAGTCGGCAGTAACAGCAGCGAATGTTCGAAGCTCTCCTGCTGAAGGGAGGTGTCTGACAGGGTGGATTCAGATCTTCGCCTCCCTCCTTTCTGTGGGACTGTAGTCTGCTCGGCCTCCCTCCTTTCTGTGGGACTGTAGTCTGCTCGGCCTCCCTCCTTTCTGTGGGACTGTAGTCTGCTCGGCCTCCCTCCTTTCTGTGGGACTGTAGTCTGCTCGGCCTCCCTCCTTTCTGTGGGATTGTAGTCTGCTCGGCCTCCCTCCTCACTCCAGCAGCCCGCCGGCCTCCCTGAGATATGAGGCGCGAGCCATTGCTAGCTCCCAGCCGGCTAACGTTGAGCAGTCTCTGTGACACATTTCCAGCATTATATGAAAACATTATACAAGGAAAACAAGCATTTTACAGCGCTCTTGTAGGAGAGCTGTTTATACTAAGCTGATGTAGGCGATATTACATTTTTGTCTGTAGCACTGACTGAATTTCTTAATACCGGAGGACAATATAGTGGCTACAGAACAATTTGCCAACAGGAAAGTCTTATCTATGGATTCTAGTTAGCTTAGAAAGCTAGATAGTACCAAGGAACAAAGCCCATGAAGTTTAAACTACACATTAAAGTTCCTGTTCCTGTTTTAACACACATATATAATAAATCACTGACATGGTGTGCACAGACAAAGCCTGCTTGATTTGAGCTGTGGAAGCACTACACAGCACCCGACACAAGTGTTTCAGTTCTGTTTACGTGGCGCTGTACACTACAGTAACATCCTACCTCACTTTATAGTACTGCCTTGTGGTAATATGGTCATAATGTGTTTGTGAACATGTTTGAGCCTGGTTCAGCAACACCAGAGAAACCATCACAGAAACTAACAGCAACCAGCAGACAGTGGGAACCATTTAAGCTGAGCAACCATTCCGCGTTTCCTTCAGGAAATGCACTTTTCTAGTTATCAGTGCTATTACAAGTGTAGATTAATAGTTATACGTTAAATGAAAGACTATTCTTCCTTATTACCTTAGGTTGTAGCCTATGGTATGTGCAGTTCAGAGTCCCTGCCCAATGCCCAACCCGAACTCAGGCCAGGTCGGGCCAGGATTTCCCACCACTTTCCTCAGGCCCTCTTGGGTTGGGCTCATGTAGGCCTACGTCACAGACCATTTACATTACAAGTCAGAATGTTAGAATCACGCAGCACCAACCTAGGCAGTGTGCACACCTGAGATCCTACACCTGTCGGCATTACACTTAACCTGCAGCGCTGTGTGAAGCCTGCTAAACATTGCCTTGTTAGTTACTTACTCTGATGTTGTAACCTAAATGCAAAATGAATGTGTACACTAGTGTTATTTGTTTGAAACAACCTGAGCATTTTCATCAGCCTATAGCCTATGTAATTTATTTTGATTAGACTACAGTTTGTTTGATAGGCAGTTATTCCTACAGGCCTTTATTATTCATGGAGTACTTGACGTTATCTTGGTTTATTTTGCATGTAAATTATATTGTTGTTGGTCTGTCAGTGTAATGATTGTGCAATGCATAGTCTTATTGCTGTTTTTTTGCGGTTTTGCATTTAGACTAAATGCTTAATATAAGAATATTTGTTTGTTCTAAAAGTATTTTATATTCTTAAACCTTGTTAAATGATATTGGAGTAAAGGAAAATCATTCAAACATCATTCTTTAGCCTATTTAGGCCTGTCGATAATTGTTGGTGTTTTAGTCATTAAGCGTTCCATTCTTAATGAGCGGTGTAAGATCAACTCGTTGTCTACTACAAAGGGGGATCTGCTAAAGCACTACATACAACATACAACATTTGTTTGTGGACAAACCCAGCCATGTCCATATAACTGTTGCTCTTGCACTTTTAAAACACATGTTTCCAGATACCAAGCAGCTGCAGAAAGTCCAAGGGCTGGAATAATCACTACTCTAATATTTATGTTGGGGCAGACAACTGGTCATATGCGTGATAGCATTGTGTAAATGAGGCTCTATCCAAAAGTGAATAGCCTCAAGAATATTCTAATGGCTCAAGAAAAGGGACTCTTGTACAGTGAAAGGAACTTGAGTGTGTCTCAACCTTTACATTATTACCTATAAAGCTTTGTGAAATGCAAGCTTCGCTGTTCAATCTACCAACTTGCTTAAGTAATCTCATGCATTTTATTTAGTAAATCCAAATAAGTTTTACTTAGGCATGTAGTAAGCTTATATCAATTTCACACAGAGCATTAGTAAGTGTTAATAATTTTCTCCAGATATTAAGTAAATATAGATTACTTTTGTTCAAATACTTAATTAGTTTAATAAATATTTGAGTTAATATATATATATTAACTGAAATTGACATGCTATTACTAAATACAACACAACTGTTGCTTTTATTTGCATGTGCTTCTTCTTCTTATTATTATTATGATGTATGTATTCATTAATTTTTTGGAAGGCATTTTCTGGTACTGTCGGTCTGAGGACTACATTTTGCCTCAAAGCTAACCAGTACATGTGCTGCAGAGAGAAGTAATTTTATGTAAGCTGAGGGTGTGTCTCCCTGCTTAAAATATCACTGTAAAGGTAAGTGGGGGGGGGAATGACACAAAACGCTTTTTTAAGTTGAGTTGAGTTGATTTGAGAGTTTTGTGTATGTTTTGTGTATGCTATTCCACGTTCATCTTATCTGTTTAAAATACATTTTTACCAGAAACATCATCGAACATCCTGCAAACTTGAAATGGGCCGTATTCTTTTTATTTGGACATCTGGGGATTTCCTTATGGGGTCCTTCTGTGAACACTCTTCTTGTTTAGTGTTTTTTGAATAGTGAACACTGAGGTTTTCTTTTGTAGGTCTTTTGCTGTTACCCTTGTGTTCTTTCTTGCTTCTTTAAAGACCCCATTGTGTGGGTGATCTTATCAAGATGCTTACTACTAGGGAATGTAGCAGCAGTCCTACACCTTCTCCATAGACATGTCTAAGCATGGATTCATTTACTTCCAGTTCTTTTGTAGTGGTTTTGAAACATTTTATTAGCGTTAATACATCTAACACATTGTCTGATGTCTTCTGAAAGTTGTTTGCATTGAGGCATGTTTCACACCAGTCTGTCTAAGTGACTGAAAGGCCATGTCTGGTTCACAGGTTTTTTATTTCTTCACTTTTTTTTTAAGAGGTGGAGGTCTGCAGGTTGTAAATGGGGGTGTTAATTGACAGGCAACATACACGAGAACTGTGTGGTTAAGTAATGGTTTTAGGGGAAGCTGGGGCAACTTGTGTAACTCTCGACACTTTCTAACCCCAAATTCCTGAGGAGACACAGGAGACTGCAGAAAGACTCCATCCCTCACTTCCTCACAAATTTACAGATGTACATGCTCAATGTTCACGGTAATAATAAATCTTTTAGCTTAGTGTGATGACGGATCCTAAATAAGTAAAAATAAAATGAAGGATATTATTATTATTATTATTATTATTATTATGCACTGACACACACACATACACACACACAGACAAATCGTTCTCACCACAGTCCCACTGCCACTGACAGAACTGACAGATGTCCCCCAAAGAGCTAGCACCTGGACCTGAAACGCACCCCACTTTTCTCTCTCTCTCTCGCTCTCGCACACGCACACAAAGCCCATCAGGGAATCTCAGGGATCAGTGGAGACATCAGAGAAATTAGAGAACACATTCCAGCTGGAGGAAACAATTCAGCAGTAGAAAGAGGGAGTTTGTGCCGTCACTAAAATCTCCCGTTCAGTTTGATCTTTTTCCGTACATTTGGAATGTATCTGCGTGTCATAAACATTAAGTATTGGCCATGTTAATCTTTTTTTTTATTTTTTTTATAAAGACATAGTGTGTCATGGATGTTATTACATAAGTGATAACATTTGTTTTATGTATGGCTTCATGGCTGTTGCCAAGTCAGATCAAGAGGCTTGGTATACTAACACAACTCACATCAACCAGTCAGTCAGTGCAGTGCTGTTTTTGTATTTATTGTTATACATTATTTCCTTCAGCAGATAATAAGTCACTAAAACACAAATTTCTACTCTCAGAACAGATGAGACGACCATTTTCACACTCTAGATTGTTTGAGGTGTAATAGCTTTGACCGGTGAATCCCTCCAGGTCTACTGATCACGCAGTCTTCCCCCTGTCCCTGATGTCTACTGACCTTTACTGTATTGATGTATATGTTAGACTGATATTGTAATTGTTTTTTTTTGTTTGTTTCTTTTCCTGCTATTTCAGTATGTCCCTTAGAAAGTACCTTCGATAAAAACTGACCAACTTGGTCTGATTTACCGCTACGTCAAAGAAACAACACAATCAGAATAGGATGACTATGAACAGAAATGCCATCCTGAAAAGGAAGAATGACCTTTGTAATGTTTTAGAACCATGATGAGGCTCTGATGGAGGTAAAAGAGAGGGTTACTCATTTTCCCGAGTTATTTCATCTGAAAAGCCAAGTGTAAATGATTCCATGAATCTTTATTCTAAAATTACTTGCATGTAAACTGAGCAGGTATTTTGCCTATCCTGTCTCTTCTTCTCCAGATGTTAGCTGTTAGCCATTAGCATAAGGTCTACATCTCCAGCAACACACTTGATGTTGAGGTGTGTTTAGGATCATTATTAGGACCATCCTCTCTTCTCTTTTTCAGCTGTTTACAGATGGTGAGAGGTTAGCTTTCAGAAGCTTAAATCCAGTCTCCACTCGACCAGTAAAATATGTTCTTTTTGTTAAACACAGCATTTGCTCATTGTGGCCAAAGGTTTTTTTTTTTTTAATCCACAGGACTTGTTTCTAAATTGCATTGTTCTTTTTTTTTTTTGTTTTTGTTTTTTTTTGTTTTTTTACGTTCCTTTGATGCTGGATTTTGACTCCTTGAAGGCCATAATTGTGCAAGTATGCTGCACAGTAGAACAGTTCATGACTACTCCAGAGTCTGCAAGATGTCATGTTGTAAGGTGGCGTCTGAATTATTGGCACGCCTGATGTTAATACTTTGTACAACCTCATTTTGCCAACGAGACAGCACTTAATCTTCTACTATAACATTACACAAGATGGGAGAATACAGAGAGAGGGATCTTCCACCATTCCTCTTTGCACAATCTCTCTAAATCGTCCTGGGTCCTCTCCTGTGCACTCTCCTCTTCAGCTCACCCCACAGGTTTTCAATCGGGTTGAGGTCTGGGGACTGAGAAGGCCATGGGAGGAGCTTAATTTTGTGTCTGGAGAACCATTTTTGTGTAGATTTGGCCACATGTTTATGGTAATTTTCTTGCTATAAGGCCCAGCGATGATCCATCTTCAGCTTTCAGGCAGAGGCCACAGACTTCTGGTATTTCAAATGTATATGATGCCGTACAACTAATTTATTATTATTTTTCAATAATAATAATAATAATAATAATAACTTTTTTATGCACTTCAGTTAAAGGTTACATGAGAATGCGTCTGCAATAAAAATGTAATTTATTTTAAGGCTTATAAAACATCTTAACCAGGGGTGCCAATAATTGTGGAGGGCACTGTAAATTTTACATAATGCACAATTCTACCCATTAGGAGTGTGATGACCATGGTCTCCTAGCATACAGTATCAGATTATACTTGTCAACAAAGTGTGTGTGTGCTGGAATTAAGAAAATATTTTGGGACCGGTTTTGGGTGTATGATCGCGTGGCAAGACAGTGCGCTGATTCAGCTGCAGGTTATTGTCACACTGAGGTTCTCCCTCACTGAGAAAATATTTTGGTACATCTGTTCACATTTAGACACACACCAGCACATACACACAAAGAGAGAGAGAGAGAGATAAGAGAATCAGGACAGCTGAGGCATTTTTCAAGTTTAAACAACTGTAAGACACACAAGGTCTTTTTGTTCTTCAACATGATTTACTCCTTTCACTAAAATTTGTCATGTTTCTTCATTATACTGAACATGATTTAAGTTGCTGGCACATAAACACAATATAAAATCTACTTATGATAATTAACAATTATACTATTGTATAAACTAAACACTAGGCATGTTGGAAAAAT